>NW_013745068.1:0-1890 GCF_000517525.1 Limulus polyphemus
AATAAAGAATTGAAACTTTTGTATGTGTAGATTTGTTACCTGTATGTTACAATGTGCAATAGAGGGTTCACTTGTATATAGTAGCTTTATTCTTGCCGAAAGGTTAGGACCACTGTTCAAATGTTAATGTTACACTGAGTTGATGAAGTTACAGCCGTCGTATAACGAATACTTACTTGAAATGACATCAGACGTCTTCTCTTTTTTTTGAATACTTACTTCAAATGACGTCAGACGTCTTCTGTTTTTTTACTAGTGAGTCAGTTAATTTGCTAGTAGTTGTTATGACAATAGTGCGGTTTAAATTTATGTTACATTCCAGTAAGTAGTTATTTTCCTGACGGGGGCCCAAAGACCGCCTAGAAGGATCACCTGTTTTAACCTTTTACACCACTATACGATAGTGTGTTGTCTGTCAGTCAGTCAGTAGACACTAAAACGACGTCACATAAGGGACGCTTAACACTGTAGTTTGTACTGATATGACGTCAGTAAAACTTGCGTATGCAATGAATCACGAGAATAATTATACACTCTGTAGTCTAAAACACATCATGACAAATGAACTTGAGAAGCAAGAAATGAAAATATTTGTTGCCCTTAATTTTGGTTTTATTTACTCTTGAAACAGAACACTTTCGGGGACCCTGCGGAAGTACGTCTAATAAGATGCTAGTTTTAAATGGCTTAAGCTGTTCGTGGCTGCTATGGCAACGAGTAGTTATGTCGATTTCAAATGTTCGTTTTTGTTTATGACAACAATCGTTAGTACTCTTAGTTATATTGCCAATCGAACAGTAAAATAGTTTTCAACCAACCTGGTTTGTATTTTCCCGATACATCGGTGAGGCCAATTTCTTTCTATGTGAACTTTCAAGTTTGTCAACTGATTTAGATACCTTGCGCCTGGCTATTATATCGATCACAACTAATTCCCCTGATTTTATCGGATACAAACAAACTCAGATGCAAACGAAAACTTTAGGCTTGATATCGTCATCACAACAATGTCATACCAATCGATTTTTTTAGATACATACATTCAAGTTTATTGTATCCCACAATTCAGTTGTATCGCTTGCTTCTTGTTTGCACGTGAAATTTTCTTTCTAACGTAATACTTTTTGTATATTACAACTGATCCCAGTAGTTGCATGGATAGTAAGAAGATTCACTAGTCACGAGAATGATAATTTGATTTTGGTTTCTGATCATGTTACCATAGTTGAAACAGTGTCTGAACGTTATCTTCACTAGATATTGTGTTAAGCCTGACCACAGAAACGTTAACAAAAAGAAGGGAGGGTACTTGAGACTCGTTTTATTTATATTAAAAGTTGTAGTAAGTCCTAACCTGTTACAGAAGTATTTTTGTAACCACTTACGATTGTTGTAAATAGTCTTGGTTTTACATTTATATATGTAGTATTATATTCATCCGTGTAATTTCAGGGATAATATACACACGTGTTTCTTTTTTATTAAAGGTTATTGGCATCTATCCCGGTCTAGGATATTTACCATATTATAGGCCTCACCTACGTCATCTAGTCCTCTTGCTTTCTTTGTGTCTATCTTGAGATCACAGGGTGTTCCTACATTCCTCTTTTTTTCTATCTGTCTTCCTTGAAATCACGGGGTGTTCCTACAGTCCTCTTTCTGTATGTCGTGAGGTTACGTGGTGTTCCTACATTCCTCTTTCTTTCTGTCTTTCTTGAGGTCACGGGGTGTTCCTACAGTCCTCTTTCTTTCTTTGTGTCTATCTTGAGATCACAGGGTGTTCCTACATTCCTCTTTTTTTCTATCTGTCTTCCTTGAAATCACGGGGTGTTCCTACAGTCCTCTTTCTGTCTGTCGTGAGGTTACGGGATGTTCCTACTGTCCTCTTTC
>NW_013745069.1:0-1512 GCF_000517525.1 Limulus polyphemus
TACACAGTATCGTTAAATCGAGTGGCTTGTCAGTGATAGTACACAGTATCGTTAAATCTTTGGGCTTGTTATTCACAGTACACAGTATTGTTAAATCTTGTGTCTTCTTATTGACAGTACACAGTATTGTTAAATATTGTTTCTTCTTATTGACAGTACACAGTATTGTTAAATCTTGTGTCTTCTTATTGACAGTACACAGTATCGATAAATCTTGTGTCTTCTTATTGACAGTACACAGTATTGTTAAATCTTTCGTCTTCTTATTGACAGTACACAGTATTTTTAAAGCTTGTGTCTTCTTTTTGACAGTACATATTTTTATTTTTTTGTGTCTTCTTTATTACAGTACACAGTATTGTTAAATCTTTTGTCTTCTTATTGACACTACACAGTATTGTTAAATCCTGTATCTTCTTTTTGGTAGTACACAGTATTGTTAAATCTTATGTCTTCTTATTGAAACTACACGGTATTGTTAAATCTTGTGGTTTCTTTTTGATAGTACACAATATTGATAAATCTTCTGTTTTCTTATTGACAGTATACAGTGTTGTTAAATATTGTGCTTTCTTATTGACAGTACACAGTATTGTTAAATCTTTTGTCTACTTATTGACAGTACAGAGTATTGTTAAATCTTGTGTCTTCTTATTGACAGTACACATTGTTAATCTTGTGTCTTCTTAATGATAGTACACAGTATTGTTACATCTTGTGTCTTCTTATTGACACTACATAGTATTTTTAAATCTTGTGTCTTCTTTTTGATAGTACACAGTATTGTTAAATCTTGTGTCTTCTTATTGACAGTACACAGTATTGTTAAATATTGTGTCTTCTTATTGACAGTACACAGTATTGTTAAATTTTGTGTCTATTTATTGACAGTAGACAATATCGTAAAATCGTGTGGTTTGTCAGTGATAGTACACAGTATTTTTAAATCTTATGTCAATAAGAAGACACAATATTTAACAAAACTGTGTACTATCAATAAGAAGACACAAGATTTAACAATTCTGTGTACTGTAAATAAGAAGACACCAGATTTAACGATACAGTGTACTGTCAATAAAAAGATACAAGATTTAACAATACTGTGTACTTTCAATAAGAAGACAGTACACAGTATTGTTAAATCTTGTGTCTACTTACTGACAGTACACAGTATCGTAAAATTGTGTGTTTTGTCAGTTGTACTATCTTAACGATACAGACACCAGATCTTCTTATTTACAGTACACAGTATTGTTAAAGACACAAGATTCTTATTGACAGTACACAGTTTTTTAAATATTGTGTCTTCTTATTGACAGTACACAGTATTGTTAAATCTTGTGTCTACTTACTGACAGTACAACAGTATCGTAAAATCGTGTGGTTTGTCAGTGATAGTACACAGTATCGTTAAATATTGTGTCTTGATATTGACAGTACACAGTATTGTTAAATATTGTGTCTTCTTATTGACAGTACACATTGTTAATCTTGTGTCTTCTTAATGATATT
>NW_013745070.1:0-1132 GCF_000517525.1 Limulus polyphemus
AATACTGTGTACTGTCAATAAGTAGACACAAGATTTAACAATACTGTGTACTGTCAATAAGAATACACAATATTTAAGAATACTGTGTTTTGTCAATAAGAAGACACAAGATTTAAGAATACTGTGTACTATCAAAAAGAAGACACAAGATTTAACTATAATGTGTACATATTTATTGACAGTAGACAATATCGTAAAATCGTGTGGTTTGTCAGTGATAGTACACAGTATTGTTAAATCTTCTGTCTTCTTATTGACAGTACACAGTATTGTTAAATCTTGTGTCTTCTTATTGACAGTACACAGTATCGTTAAATCGTGTGGCTTGTCAGTGATAGTACACAGTGTTGTTAAATCGTGTGGCTTGTTAGTTATAGTACACAGTATCGTTAAATCGAGTGGCTTGTCAGTGATAGTACACAGTATCGTTAAATCTTTGGGCTTGTTATTGACAGTACACAGTATTGTTAAATCTTGTGTCTTCTTATTGACAGTACACAGTATTGTTAAATATTGTTTCTTCTTATTGACAGTACACATTATTGTTAAATCTTGTGTCTTCTTATTGACAGTACACAGTATCGATAAATCTTGTGTCTTCTTATTGACAGTACACAGTATTGTTAAATCTTTGGTCTTCTTATTGACAGTACACAGTATTTTTAAAGCTTGTGTCTTCTTTTTGACAGTACATATTTTTATTTTTTTGTGTCTTCTTTATTACAGTACACAGTATTGTTAAATCTTTTGTCTTCTTATTGACACTACACAGTATTGTTAAATCCTGTATCTTCTTTTTGGTAGTACACAGTATTGTTAAATCTTATGTCTTCTTATTGAAAGTACACGGTATTGTTAAATCTTGTGTCTTCTTTTTGATAGTACACAGTATTGACAAATCTTCTGTTTTCTTATTGACAGTATACAGTGTTGTTAAATATTGTGCTTTCTTATTGACAGTACACAGTATTGTTAAATCTTTTGTCTACTTATTGACAGTACAGAGTATTGTTAAATCTTGTGTCTTCTTATTGACAGTACACAGTATTGTTAAGTCTTGTGTCTTCTTATTACAGTACATATTTTATTTTTGTATCTTCTTATTGACAAACACAAGATTTAACAATACTGT
>NW_013745071.1:0-1891 GCF_000517525.1 Limulus polyphemus
GGGGGCAGTGTTGCGTCAGCGAGTCACATGACTACTGTGACGCCACGTTTCTAGAACTATCCTGTACCTTGTCGAATGCTCTAGTATTTACTAGATATAGGGTAGTCTGGTATATAAAAGAGGGTGACAACGTGACGGAGGAAGGTAATGTGTGTGTAGGTAGTGAGTAGTTGAACTGCAGTCAGAGAGAGACGTAATGTTGAAGTTAACGTTCGTTCGTTATAGTGTTTGTTTTAGCGCGAATATTGAAATTAAGTGTATCGTAAAGTTATATTCGGAAAAAATAAACCAGTTTTATTAAGTAAGGACTTGTGTCGCTAAAGTTTCATCGGAACGAAGTTACGGAAAAACAACTTAACAAACGGAAACGTAACAGTATATATATACAAGAAGAAAAATAACATTATTTGTCTCTTTAAATCTGTGATTAAATTAGCTTTAAAATCTTCTTTCAAGTAAAGTAATTAAACTGCAACAATAGCAACAAAACCTATTCTAAAAAAATTATGATTCTTAGCTCACCTTTGACATTAGCGTAAAAGTAGGCCCTGGCACTTTGGCTTCGGTTATTTCGTGCAACACAAGTGTACACTCCTTCGTCTTCTTTATCATCTAGATTTCTGATTTGTAAGGTTCCGTTATTATGCACTTTTTGTCTATGGTTGAATGGCAAACGGCGACTATCTAATAACGGTGGACCATAAAAAAATATCTTAAGAGTTTATGCATCTATAATTTGTTTTCACCACTATCTGTTGAAATACTTTTTTATATGAATGAGTAATGAAAGTGTAATACTATATTAATAAACACAGAATAGATAATTTACTCACATTAGGTCTACTGACACTTACTAATGCTTGCAGAAATCCTTCCTAAGTGACAAAATTTAATTTATAAAGTCAAAATCAATATTTTAAGACTAATAATCTAAAAAATATGCATAAACTCCTATAAGTGATGAAAGTTAAAGGAGATTAAGGAAATACAGTCAAGGTTTCTCAGTGACCAATATTGCACAAAAGATGAT
Organism: Limulus polyphemus; assembly: GCF_000517525.1. Taxonomy (NCBI): domain Eukaryota; kingdom Metazoa; phylum Arthropoda; class Merostomata; order Xiphosura; family Limulidae; genus Limulus; species Limulus polyphemus. The sequence continues at coordinate 1,031 of NW_013745071.1, forward strand.
TTATTTTTATGTATTGTTGTTTACATGCATTTTAAAAGTGAGAGATAAGAAAACACAATATGCATTTGTTATCGCAAGCCTATTTTGAAAAATTACATATATATTCAATTTATTTATTTTTAACTGAGCAACATTTCTTTTTAATTAAAAACATCACAAGAAATTGCAAAATGAGCAAACAAAATTCAAACTTATTGTTACGTGAAACTTTGAAAGCAATTATATATAAAACAATACAATTTTAAGGTAAAAATACCTTTCTCCCAATGAATAGAATCAATTGGATATCCAGCAACGTGACAATGAACTATCATTGTTTTCTTGGCAACAACTGTAATATTTCTAAATGGTCGAACAAAAGGTAAGCCATAAACATCAACCCTTTCGACGTAAGCTGCTGTTCCTGCACCATTTCTAGCTACACACTCATAATTCCCTCCATCTTCAACTTGAACATTCGATATATTAACGTAACTCACTACCGCTCCATCTGTATTTACAAAATCTGCAACAATTATTCTTCCAGTTCGGACAACTGGAGTTTCGTCTAGGTACCAGGATATCTGGGGCTTTGGAGTCCCCTTAGCTACACATTTCAAAGACACTGGATGCCCTGGTTGTAAAGGTTTCTGAAAGAATTTTTCAATAAGCTCTGGAACAATATCTGAAATAAAAAGAAGAGAAATATAATACTGTTGCGTCAGCGAGGTCACGTGACTAGTGTCACGCCAAATTCTAGAAGTATCTTGTTCCTTCGTGAATGCCCTAGCATTTACTAGATATAGAGTAGTCTGGTATATATAAGATGGTCACGGCGTGACGTAACAATATGTGTGTAGGTAGTGAGTAATTGAACTGCAG
>NW_013745072.1:0-3550 GCF_000517525.1 Limulus polyphemus
CATTGGATAATGATGTTCATGGTGCACCCTGACTTATTTGAATAACGGGTTAACTTTGGATAATGATGTTCATAGTGCACCCTGACTTATTGAAAGTACTGGTTAACATTTGATGATGATGTTCATAGTGCACCCTGACTTATTGGAAGTACGGGTTAACTTTGGATAATGATGTTCATGGTGCACCCTGACTTATTGGAATAACGGGTTAACTTTGGATAATGATGTTCATGATGCACCCTGACTTATTGAAAGTACTGGTTAACATTTGATGATGATGTTCATAGTGCACCCTGACTTACTGGAAGTACGGGTTAACTATGGAATAATGATGTTCATGGTGCACCCTGACTTATTGGAACTACGGGTTAACATTGGATAATAATGTTCATGATTCACCCTTAACTGCACACTTTGTCAACCTTGGATATGCATTGATAAAATTCACGCTTTTCTGGAGGGTTTTCTCTCTCAAACAGTACCTGTCAGCACACATTTGAAAAGCCTCTATAGGCAGTAATCCTTCCTGTTCAAAGAAATACTATAGATTCAGTATATCAAAGTCAGATAAAGTTTGTCGTTGTGATGAAAAATACGCGTACATTCAGTTTACAGACTGGATAAGCAAGAAGGTGTTGACTGTAAAGATCTGTTCTGCACTGGTCATAACTTCATCCTGGGCCATTTCATCGTCCATTCTTTTCCTCCGGTGGACTCTTTAACATCAGGAACTGCACATCCTTATGACCATCCTCAGAAAGTAACGCTGGATTCATACAGTTCTTCGTGTGCATTGGTCTTACACGTGAGTTCCAGCAGCTAAGTCCAAACAAGGTTCACTGTTTCTAGAAGCTTTCAGATTCGAAAATAATTAGATGTCCATAGACAGGTTAAAAATAATGACATTTTCAAACAAATCGTGAAGTATTTTTACCTCAGATATAGTTAGTGGGCTGTGCTCAGTGATAATTCCTCAAGAGCGTTCATAAAAAACCTTTTTATCACATGCAAAGACGAAATTACTAACAACTTTCTGGTGGGACCACCAATGAGTAGTTGTAGTTAGCATCTGCTGTGATATTCCGAGGTGATTCTGTACTTCTACAAGAACATTAAGAGATGCAAAGAATAAAATGTACGTCTTCTGCAAGAGTCCAATCATTTGATGGGACCAACAATGAGTATTTGACATCTCTTATGGTTTGTGAACTTGGGATTTGCTATGGGGATTCTGCTCCTCTTCGGAGAATCAGCTAAGAAATTGTACATTTTCTCCAAGAGGCCGATCACTTGTTTAGCTGCCAAAAAAAAACACGTGCTTGAATGATGACCACATTCGTTGCATGGTCAAAGTTACAAATGTACAAACAGTTTGAAGTTTGCCTTTTCCACTAATTCTCTGACATCAATGCAGTCTCGCCATACGACTGACCAACGGTCAACTCCTGTGGCAACTATGGTGTCCTTCAGAATGTTAGACCCTCAGCAGACAAATCTTCCCACACACCCCTTCAATCAAGTGCTCCACAATGCACAGATTGGGTTATTACAACATCAGTAGTGCGATCCTTCGTCGTACTGAGAAATCCGGCCTCGTGGATTTCATGAGCAATATTGCGATCCAGCACTCGAGAAAGTAAGGATACAATCATGGCCGCCACGTATTTGTCTCCTTTCATCTAATCCATAATCCATACTTGGAGGTCAACAAAATTGCGAGATTCAAAATAGTATCCCCGCCATCTTCTTTGTTTCTACAAGTGAAACTTTGTTTGTTAATCAGACGTGTCAGTATTTCTTGATAACTTCTTTCTTATGTTAAACTCCTTCTTGCCTGATTGAACGTTTAGTAAACAGTTTACAAGTAATTAACCGCAGCAATGACAGCATCTATGCGAGTGTTCGACTGCTCGTGCTATCATAATAACTGTTTTCCATCCCTCCCGTACGAAAATGCCTATTTTGTAAATCATACGTGTTTATCTCTTGTATTGTCATTTCCGAACAGCATATCGGTGAAAACCATTCTCTCCTTACAGAACTCTACTTTAACCCTGCCTGAAATACCACAATTCAACAAATGAGTGATGTAAGTTCCCAAACTTGCGTGTTATATTGGATTAACAATAAGATAAACAAACAATCATCGTGTCATGCTAGATTAATAGAAATATTTACCACCGATCATCGTGTTATGTTAGATTAGCAGTAATATTTTCCACCAATCGTCGTGTTGTTATATTAGCAGTAATTTTTACCACCAATCATCGTGTCATGTTAGATTAATAGAAATATTTACCACCGATCATCGTGTTATGTTAGATTAATAGTTACTGTTAATCTAACATAACACGATGATCGGTGGTAAATATTACTGTTAATCTAACATAACACGATGATCGGTGGTAAATATTTTTATTTTCCACCAATCATCGTGTTATGTTAGATTAACAGTAATATTTACCACCAATCATCGTGTTATGTCAGATTAACAGTAATATTTTCCACCAATCATCGTGTTATGTTAGATTAGCAGTAATATTTACCACCAATCATCGTGTTATGTCAGATTAACAGTAATATTTACCACCAATCATCGTGTTATGTCAGATTAACAGTAATATTTACCACCAATCATCGTGTCGTGTTAGATTAATAGAAATATTTACCACCAATCGTCGTGTTATGTTAGATAAACAATAATATTTACCACCAATCATCGTGTTATGTTAGATTAGCACTAAGATTAACAACCAATCATTGTGTTAGGTTAGATTAGCAGTAATATTTATCACCAATAATTGTGTTATATTAGATTAGCATTAAGATTAACAACCAATCATCGTAATAAATGAATTATTAGGACTATTGAAAATTCAAATTATAAAAGGGGGAGAAAACCTCTTTAGCAATCTACAAAAAAATAAAATCACAAACAAATCCACGTTAAATTTGTTTGGTTTAAATTTCGCACAAAGCTACACGAGGGCTATCTGCGCTAGCCGTCCATAATTTAGCAGTGAAAGACTAGAGGGAAGGCAGCTAGTCATCACCACCCACTGCCAGCTCTTGGGCTACTTATTCTTGTACTAACGAATAGTGGGATTGACCGCGACGTTATAACGCCCCCACGGCTGAAAGGACGAGCATGTTTGATCGGACGGGGATTCGAACCCGCGTCCCTCAGATTGCGAGTGAAGCGTCCTAACCACCTGGCCGCTAGTTAGTTTAAATATTGAACACATAAGTCGCTAGTGTTAGTTTAAATATTAACCACATAAGTCGCTAGTGTTAGTATAAATATTGACCACATAAGAGTGGTGGACAAGTCCCACTATTCAGTGAAACAAGAGTAACCCAAGAGTTGTTGGTGTTAACTAGCTGCCTTCTACCTACTTTATCAGTTCAAAATTAGTGCCTGCTAGTCCAAATAGCCCTCTTAGCAGCTATCTGAAAACCGCCCAAAAATGTAGTTCACAGGTTATTAATATAATACTTAAGAAAGTATTACATTACACGCCTTGAGTGGTATTTGTTTTTTTGTTTGTTT
>NW_013745073.1:0-1279 GCF_000517525.1 Limulus polyphemus
TGGATACACTCCAGCAAAGTGGATATTTGGTCGGGAACTCGGTTGCCAGTGGATCTGCTAACAGGACGCCCACCTTCTGAAGAGTTGCCTGAGAATGTGTCAGAGTTTGTGAAAGTGTTATTGGAAAGGATGGATGATATTCACCATCAAGTGCATTCAAACTTGAAAACGTCTGCTGATTCTATGAAGTTAACTTATGATAAGAGATCTACTGAAGTCAGCTTTGAACCCGGACACAAGGTGTGGTTGTATAATCCCAGGAAGACCAAAGGGAAGTCTCCTAAGTTATCTTCTCCATGGGAAGGCCCATATGACATAGTGGATCGTCTCTCAGACGTGACTTTCCGAATCAAATGTGGTCAGCGAGGTAAGCCAAAAGTGGTGCATGCCAACAAGCTTTGGCGTTATCACGGTCCAGTTGGGACGAAGTGAACAACAGAACAAATGATGCTGCTGACAACGTGTCACCTGAAGAAGCCACCGTCGAAGAAGAAACTCTACTCAGTTTTGAGAAGGGAAACGGTGAAGCTTTTGATGAAGTTACTGCCACTGATGTGACTTTTATCGACGATAGGACATTTCCTGATGAAGCAGATGAACCCCACGTGAAGCAGAAGCCAACGAGACAGAGACCAGTAAGGAAGAAGATATGCCCCATAAAATTAAGAGACTTTGTTGAATTGTAATTTTGTATTTGTAATTCTGTACATTTTAATTAAGTTATTGTTATTGGTTTATTGTATTAATGTAAGTGGCTATTGTTCGGGACGAACAATACTAAGGAGGGGGCAGTTTTGCATCAGCGAGGTCACGTGACTAGTATCACGCCACTTCTTTCTCGAACCTTTGTGAATTGTCGGGAGATTACTAGATTGGGGTAGACTGGTATATCTAAGATGGTCACAACGTGACGGGATAATGGGTAGGTAATGAGTAATTGAACTGCAGTCAGAGAGTGTGTAATTGAGTATTGTCGAGCACGAGCACGTGAGACGTTCTAGCGTTTGTTATAGAGCGACTGTTGAAATTAAGTGTATCGGTAAAGTTGTATTCGGAAAGAATAAACCATTTTTATTTAACAAAGGACTTGTGTCGCTAAAGTTTCGTTGGAATGAATTTACGGAAAATCAATTAACGAACGGAGACGTAACAATACTATAGCATAGCCTTCGTTTCTTTCACTCATAAGTTCTTACAATATTTGCAATTATTTATTTTTTACTGGTGTTATTTAAACGATTAAAATTGTAGTCCACGGTTTTATCATTCAAAACATGAT
>NW_013745075.1:0-1891 GCF_000517525.1 Limulus polyphemus
TACTATATTGGTGAACCTTTGGTATTCAGATTACTCCATCCAGACTACATCATTCAGAGTATTTACTATATTGGTGAACCTTTACTGGTTACTGACGATTGGACAAATGTATGGGGTGTAGAGCTGGGCAATTTAACCAATTAATCAAAATTAATATTTCCAATTATTACTGTTTGGCTTGAATTTCACGCAAAGCTACACATGGGCTATCTGCACTAGCCATCCCTAATTTAGCAGTCAAAGACCAGAGGGAAGACAGCTAGTTATCACCACCCATCACCAACTCTTGGGTTACTCATTTACTAATGAATAGTGGGATTAACTGTCACATTATAACACCCCTATGGCTGAATGGGCAAGCATGTTTGGTGGGACGGGGATTCAAACCCGTGACCCTCAGACTGGGATTCAAGCACCCAAAACACCCGGCCCAATTATTACTGCTTCAGATTCTTTCAACAACTGATTAATCAAAAGTAAGATTAATTTGATTGTCACACAAATAATAGAAATTAGGGCTTCCAATTATTGTTATTTTCATTTATTCTACTGGTATATTCCTATTTCCAACAAAAGCTATCTTGTAAGCATAATGAATCCCACTGTACTCAATAAATTTTTGTCTTTAGGCTATATGGAGCAACTGTTTGCCATGAGGTCATTCTGCTGACTTGAAACTCATACCATCATCCTAACATCTTCTAGTTGAGTGTCAAACGACATTACTTTAATATCATCACTTTTTACATCTTGGAATATACTTAGTTGTACTTTCATAGCACTTACATCCCCCAGCAACACGTGATCTTCTACATAATGTGTCAGCATTTCCAGTATACCAACAATGTTAAAGTTCTACCCCTGGAGTTTTTGGAGCCATCTTGCTATCTAGCCTTCACCAGCCACTTCAATTCTGTAGGATCTCTCCAAGTGTAAACTTTGCCCATATAAGTAGTAACATAAATGACTAAGGATAATACAATATGGCTCTTTCAGAGTTGTACAATATGTCCTTTCTGCAGCATTTATTGCCTTGCTGTTGTAGGTAATCAAATGTAATTTTTCATGACGTACTTGGAACAAAACTGCTCCAACTGCAAAATCACTGACATCTGTATCTAAAATGATATAGATGTCAGTAGATCTTGAAGAGTTTGGTATGCTAGTACAGGAGTGGTTAAAATTTCCATCTCCAGTTTGTTGAATACTTGTTTACAATCTGTAGAAGACAAACTATGTCAGGGAATGTACAAAATGATGACAGTAAGAGCACAGTCCATGAAATACTCTTACCTTAGCCAGGTTTTTTGGTGTTGGCCAATTCTGGACAGAGCCAATCTTTGATGGATCTGAAGACACCCCCCTTCTCTGCTGATTGTGTCTCAGGAAACTCACCTGTTTATAAAATAATTCACAGTTTTTGGGATTCAACTTTTAGTTTATTTGGTCAAAATAAGTCCATGTCCAGACCACTAAATACCAAATTATTTTATTCCTTCTTTAACGTTTGCTACAGGCTATTTACCCAGTTGTAGACCCTAGCTTACAAATGAAGTGGTACTACAACTAACATACAAATAAACTTACTGCTAATCAATTAATTCTTTCAACCCGGGATTTTGTGCTTGTTATAGTTTTCATGCTATAACTTTTAAATTAGTAAGCGAATGTTAACATATATGGCAGATTACCAGTTAACATTACAATGCTTTCATACACAAAATATATATAATTTTTTTTATTAAATCTTAAGGTTTGTAAAGCAATGTTTTTCACATCTCGCCTATCTATTATGCAAAGTAATTTTCATCTTAACATTAAAATTACTTTTTTGTATCAGAAAATTTTGAAATTTCACATGCAAAATCTTTATAATGTCCTGATAGTTATC
>NW_013745076.1:0-1891 GCF_000517525.1 Limulus polyphemus
AACATTTAATTCGAACCAATGCTGCATTCAACATACCATGTGACACACAAAATTCAATATTTAGGTTTATTTTTAATATTCAATTTTAAAATAAGAAATTAGCTAATGTATAATACTAAAATTTGAATTATTATAATCTACAATTTAATACCAAAGTTATTGACATACATTTATAAAATAGTAGTTCAATAAAATTTTCAATGTGAGTCTACAAATGCGATGATGCAGTCTTTTATTTTACCACATGTTTACTGGACATGTGCTAATATAACATTATCTTACCACATCTTTACTGGACATGTGCTATTATAACATTATTTCTTCAAATGTTTACTGGACATGTGCTATTATAACATTATTTTAACACATCTTTACTGGACACATGCTATTATACCATTATTTTACCACATGTTTACTGGACATGTGCTATTATAACATTATTTTACCACATCTTTACTGGACATGTGCTATTATAACATTATTTTACCACATCTTTACTGGACATGTGCTATTATAACATTATTTTACCACATCTTTACTGGACATGTGCTATTATAACATTATTTCTCCACATTCTTATTGGACATGTGCTTGTTAATTTATCTTACACTTTTAACTGTTGACCTTATATGACCTAAGAACACTGTTGTAAACTTTTCACACATGGACATGTATGATATTTAAATAAAGTTCAAAATTACTCTTATATAGAGATATTGATTAAGTGCAGCCCAGTGGCTAACTTGCTGTCCTGTGGAGTTTTGTTCAATGTTTATCATTTTAGCTTAGAAAATTATAAAATATTGTAAGCAAAAACATTGTTTATAATCTTTATTTACATATATCAAAGTGTACATTTAAGTTATTAAAATTTGTGAAAATAGGTTTATTTTAATTGTAATCTTTTGTCATTGTAGTTTTTGTTGTTATATTTACCTCAGTTTTTTTTTTAGCTATATTTGTTCATTTAGGATTTGACTCTAATTGTTTAAGTTGTATAACCTATTAAATGAAATAACCAAAGCCACTTCAGTTGCTTCTCTAGATACTAACTGGGGTATGTGAATATTATTGAGTTGTTTAGTTCCCTCTTCATGATTACGGTATGCAGATTAAATTTCAATAGCCAGGTTACTGAATGTAACTTATTTAATAGCATATAGTTTCGGGTTATATCAGTGATGTTTTTAAGAGGTAACTTGCAGGAAACATAAAGAAGTCTTCTTCATTTTCAGATTTTCTGGCTGATCCCACCTACAGAAGAAAATCTAACCCTTTACGAACAGTGGGTTTTGTCAGGAAAACAAGGCGACATATTTTTTGGAGACACTGTGGAAAAGTGTGCAAGAATTGAACTGAAAGCGGGATATACTTTTTTTATTCCAACAGGTAAGCTAACAATCAAAAGAATAAAGCATAAGTCTAAAATGTATATTTCATATTCATTCTCAGATATTCTCCTAACAAAGAACTTACAATGCTTGTAATGTGAATTTAAGTTTATAATTAAAATATCATAAGTGGTCAACTTACTATAATGGACATAGCATGTATGTCAGTATCTGTGTATGTAACAAAAATTGAACTGCACCACAAACAGAAATCCATAAAAAATTTTCACAATTTGGGTATTCCAGATTCAGCCAATTGGAAAAATAACTGTGGTATGTGTGTGCAACAACCATTTCTTTATAATAGAACACAATTTTAGATAAAAGTATTCTCCTCACAACAAGAACACGACGTTCACCGGGACTGTACGTGAGGGTTTGATTATATCTTTATTGATGTAAATTTTAAATGCAGTACTGAGAAACCGGAGTTCTTAAAGAAAAAAACTTATTTTTTCAATAAACGGTACCACTTTTAATATATTAAAACATTACAGTTT
>NW_013745077.1:0-1884 GCF_000517525.1 Limulus polyphemus
ATTCTCCCTCTATTTCTTATTAACTTATAAGTAATATATATATATATATAAAACATTTGACTTTTCTACTTTCAATCACGTTTTACCCATCATTGCTCAACAGTTGTAATTTAACTGACTGGCGTTGTTATTCCTCATATATAACCTTAGCTAAATATCCACAGTGGTCGTGTTACACACAGTATTAAAAACGCCATATGTTGTTGTTCACTAATGATGAAAAGCTATTTCTACAAAGTTAAATTAGGAAACATTCTAGACGTATATTGATTTGCTGTACATCTCACCTAGAAATGTATAAGGTTAGGCAGTTATTAGAATGTCAGAAACAAATATATTCCCAGATAATAGAACATTTGTGATTTAAGGCCTAAGAAAGGAAATGTTGTATGGGTAAAGAAATCAGACTAATAGTTAATAATACAGAAAGCTTCATAAGGCAGATATATAAAGTAGATAAAAAATCTGTCTCAAATAACGAAAAATTATATTGTGAACAGTGACTTTTGGAGTTACGAAACTGGTCTAAGAAAAACAAAACCTAGAAGAGTCTAATATTATAGTGTTTTGTTATACGTACCCACAAATAGAAACTTATTTATGTTTTGGTTATATAAAAATATAAATTTTACAGGAAGAGTACAAAGCATGTCGCTAGATGGCAACACATACAAGTCTGCAGAAGAAACCTAAGCAATATTTATAAAATCTACGTTTTCTCTATCAAGTTTAACCACAAATTTAAAACTCTTTAATATAAATATTTTAACATGTTTTTCGCACGGAACGTCTTATTATATTATTGAACAGATCATAATTTTTTTCTGGGTTTTAGCCTGGATAATGAAGGTTAGTTTCATCTCAGTTAACTATTATCATAGGAGAAAAACAAAGTTCGTTATTCTGTCTTATTTTATATTTACCGTCCACGTATACAAAAAGCCTGGTAGTAATGTCCGAACTGACGTACTGTTTATTAAAACAGAAATATTTAGGTGATTCGCTACAGTACTTTGTGTTTAAAGTTCGTTCATCATCTAATTTAATATAATAATGTTTATATGAGAAAGAACATAGATATAAATAACACTAGATTGGAAGTCATGTAATTTTCGGTGTGCGTAAGCGGCCGCCATTGCTAGGTGTTGAACTTTTAAAGCCCGCCAGTGGAACTGACAATGACAAGGCTATCTCACCTCACAACTTATGGCCAGTTTTACATCTATGCTAGACGTTGGATAATCTTATTTGATTTTAATAAATTTGTCAAGCCAATATGATCTAAACCTGATTTTAACTTAGAAATTAGGGTAAAAATCGTTAATAAAACATACATATCTGACCTGTCATATGAAGAATGCATTGGATTTTAGACCAGTGGGAAATCTTAAGATAAAAACATTTTCTTTTTCCTAGGTGTATATTATACGTCACATCTCAAGTATTATTGCCAATGGACAAGAGGTGGCGCGTCATGTCCTTTTCTTGGGAGGTGGAGAAGAATACTATGTATGTATCTGCACCTTCAAACATTCAACGTTCTTAATTGAAGTGGGTGGAAATGATTAAGAAAATTTATGATGTAAATATAATAAAATTCATTAAGATTTATTAGATAATTTGTGGCAATAATTGATAAATATGGATGAAATATATATATATATATGTATAGAACATGAAGTCCAAAAGAAGTAACACAAATCATTACACTTATTTATACATCTAATACACTTAACTGATATTTCACACACACACATTACAATTAAACATAACAAAATAGAAAAGCATGTACATATACACTGTAATAAAACTAGGCTCACTCTGTTATAAGCACTCTTATATATATATCACAGTTACATTAATGTGTTTTGTTTTTGTTCTACC
>NW_013745078.1:0-1208 GCF_000517525.1 Limulus polyphemus
ACAAATTCTATTTTTATTTCGTTATGGTTTTGTTTTCAGTTCATTTATTATTCTTTCTATCGTTTATTTGACCTGTGCAATTTGTTTTACGTTTAAACGCTACCTCGCATTCTATTTAATAACATTTTTAAGTTTGTAAAAGTTATGAGACTGACATCAGTTTTCCTTATCGGTGACTTTATTTATGTTGCAAAAGTGTAAATGTAAATATCATTTTTTTTAATGTTTTAAATAAAACTGTTTGTTATGAGCTTCAATAACTTGGCGCACCAAGGATGGTGGGAAATGTTTTTCGATATTTTAAGTTTTGTACATAGTTTTTTTTTTTTTCTTCTGTACGTTTTTCTAAATTGTTGTGTATAGAAATATTAATCCCGATATTGATGATATATTCTTTTGTTAGTAGGAAACAATTTAAACTGTTTGGTAGCTTAAGATATCGAAAAATGACTTCTTGGAATAAACTGTTTGGTAGCTTAAGATATCAAAGAAGGACTTCTTGGAAACAACTAACAAAATACCCAACTGTTGATAAACGAACAGAACTATCTAGAGATGTTTTACAGAAAGCAATATCCAACATTAAAAAAGAAAAGTAAGTCTTTTGTCACAATTAAAAATGGTTACCTTACTACTCCTGTTATTAAAAATATATTTTCACTCAAACTTATTCTAATACGGTAAAACTTTAGAACTTACTACTACTTTAGAAGTTTTCATATAAATTAAAAAGATTACCTCATGGTAATCAAAATATGGTTTTACATGTCTAAAATAAATATGTACACTTTCTCCATTGGACATTTCGATACCTGAATAAATGCTGATCATTCTAGGCAGTTGCAGAAAATGAATGCGAACAGAAAGATTAGATATTTTTCCACAACCCAGAAGACTTTGTTCTTGTGTCTCCACCTCTCATCCTTTGTATCCAGTTGATAACTTCCGTGTCTTCTGCTCAACGTAGTTGGTCTTCGAACTCAAACTTCTTGAAAGGTGAACCAGAGTACGAAGCTAGAGAAGATCAATTTGAAGGTTCAAGAACGTGAACGATTTTTCCTTGTAAGGTATCTGTACTGAAACTCTAAAGGATTCGTGATGTCAGTGTAAAAAATACAAAAATTGGTAATTTTGATTTATTAATAGTATCAACGTGGCTTTTCAAAATGGAAGGAGTGTGAGATGGCAAATTCTATTTTTATTTCGTT
>NW_013745079.1:0-1890 GCF_000517525.1 Limulus polyphemus
CAGTTCGCAGGTCAGACTATCCTCCTAGGGTATATAATTTAAGCTGAAATTACTTGAGTTTTGTGTGTGTTTTTTTTTACGCTACAATTCCCTTTGGGTTTCATAGTACTGTTTTTTAGAAGCTTATTTTACGTTCATGTAAACATTTCTTGTATTAATGAAGAAAACATTTGGAACACCTCCTGACGGACGTTCAGTGAACACACTTTCGAGATTACATGGGGCTCGTCGAATATTTCTAAGACATTTGATACGAATATTGTACATTTCTAAGCAATGCTGTAAAATTCCAGATGTCGTCTGATAATACTTTTCTTTAGCGAAAAGTGGGGGGGAAAAAAAAGGCTCCGTTATGATCAGACTAGGTTTAAATGAACACGTTTCTTTTTTTGGAATGTTGCCAAAATTGTGAACCAACTTCTCTGAAGGGCTCGGAAATGTATTTGTGTATTCATGACACTAACTTTGGACAGGGTCCACAATCTGATTGGTCCTTGTTACTCACGTCTCCTGCTTGGTCAGCAGTAAGTTTACGTTCTTACCACGCTAAAATCTGGGATTCGATTCCCCTCGATGGACGGTACGTAAATTGCTCAACAAACTCTTCACTCGCAACTTATTATTATTCTCGGTCTGCAGCGCCCTCTTACGAACAACAGTGAAGATTAATCCTTGGTACCTTGTTCCTTCAATAGCTATATTTATGAGTACGTATTGTATGGTTGAAGGTTTTACACGTTTTCAGGTTTCCTAACCACTAAGAAACTGCTACACATATATAAAACAATCGCATCTTACAATACCGTATTTAAAAAGTTACAAATATAAGTTTTCTCTCTTTCTTTATTGGCTTACTTTTCGCCGGGTGTGGTGGCTACATTGTTAGTCTTCACGGACTGTAAATACGAGAGTTCGTGGTTTGCGTCTCGTGGCCGCAAAAAACGCGATCTACACATTTGGGGCAGTGGGAGCGCTGTGCTCTGAGTGACGGTGTTTTGTTTGTTTGAAGTTAAGCACAAAGCTACACAATGGGCTATCTGTGCTCTGTCCACCACGGGTATCGAAACCCGGATTCTAGCGCTGTAAGTCCGCAGACATACCGCTGTGCCACTGGGGGGGGGGCTGAGTGACGGTGTTTTGTTTGTTTGAAGTTAAGCACAAAGCTACACAATGGGCTATCTGTGCTCTGTCCACCACGGGTATCGAAACCCGGATTCTAGCGCTATAAGTCCGCAGACATACCGCTGTGCCACTTGAGTTAAGAAATGTACCTATAACCCTCTACTAGCTTTACGCGAAATATCTAAACGGAACAACGAAGAAAACTTTATATTACAATAACGAACAACTTTACAATGGAAGAACATTTCCAATATGTCGCATAAGTGGAGTATCTGGTGTAGTTTTAGGTCTAAAACGTTTGTAAGGATACGAAGGCGGTGTGTGTGTGTGTGCTTTATTAAGTCATTGTTTCTACTACTACTTCGAAGAAGAGCCGAGGTTCGGGTGTCGATAAGGTACAGGAATGACACTGTCAAAAATTTGTGCAAATTACAAAGATGAAATTCACGCTGTCGGTTGTATTATAATAAACTAATTCTGTTTTATCCATCGTTATTCAGAAATTATACACTTTGTCTGCCTTATTTTGATAACATGTAAGCAAAATTACATTAGGTATCAAATACTGTGATGAACAGTTTCACTTAGTTTTCCCACATCTCCCAATAACACCCACTTTAAAGTATAACCAAGACGTAGAAACTGGATCACTGTTTTAACATTCGTAACACACAATTTAAAGTATAACCAACAAATAGAAACTGGACCACTGTTTTAACATTCGTAACACCCACTTTAAAGTATAACCAACACGTAGAAACTGGACCA
>NW_013745080.1:0-1889 GCF_000517525.1 Limulus polyphemus
ACACTGGAGCTAATAGGTTTTATGTCCCTCAGAAGATAAACAATCTCCAGAACACACTGGAGCTAATAGGTTTTATGTCCCTCAGAAGATAAACAATCTCCAGAACACACTGGAGCTAATAGGTTTTATGTCCCCCAGAAGATAAACAATCTCCAGAACACACTGGAGCTAATAGGTTTTATGTCCCCCAAAAGATAAACAATCTAAGAGACATCCAAATATAGCTAATAGGTTTTATGTCCCCCAGAAGATAAACAATCTAAGAGACATCCAAATATCTTCTTGTTATAAGGAAGCTATTTTTAGTTTTTGTCACATATTTGAACTTACAGTGGTTTCAAAAGTGCAACATTTCAGAGTTTTTGTTTTGTAGGACATATTAGAGATATTTTACACCCCTATAACATAAACCACTCTGAAGACATCCCATTTTTTCATTCTTAAATTAAATCCCTGTAACATTTGAAAATTTAAGTGTGGCTTTTAAAAGTGAAAGTACAAGTTAGTAGTTGGCTTCAGTCTATTTAAAACTGGAAAATCAAGTGTTTACTATAAAGGATATTTACAATTACAGCTATTCTTAACACTCAAAAATTGGCTGAGAACTCATCCAAAATATTTAAATTTGTGGCAAATCAAAAATATTCCCCCTTTTTTTATTCGTATAATGAAGACCTGTTGTTTGTCAGACACATGTGAATTTGAGGGTGCCTTCAAAGGTAAAAATACAAGTTTACATTTTTTTTTCCACATATGTTTGAGCTAACAGTAACAGATTTTATGCCCCCTAGTGGGTAAACAACTTACGAAATACTTATGTCTATTTTTCTCTTAATAAATCCATTTATCTTGTGAGTTAAAACATATTTAGGAAGATATATATATTCCTTGAAACTTCTAAATTCATAATTTTTATTCCCATTGTGCTTTCCATAAACAAATGTTTTGAATTAAATTAAACAACAAAAATACCGTAACTTAGTTGCTAAATTAGTGTATTTTCATATTTCACTTTTACTTTTAGGCTACCACACCCTGTTTCAAGTTTTAACGTAGGTCCTCGATAGCTAGCTAGTACTAGTAGTAACACTACTACATTTGATTACCCTATTTTTAAGTACTTAAAAATATACATGTCTTGACACTGCACGAGGAATAAGAACTTGGCTGGTCTTAAAAGTTAAAAACTTATATTTGTTTTCTAAAGTCTGTTATTTACGAATTTAGTAAATTTTGTTTAAGTCTTATTATAGTTACTTTTAGCGTCTACAACTTCAGTAGTACAACTACAAGTTTTTCGAAACTCTGACGTCAGAAATACAAAAACTTCAATGTATGTCATTTGGCAGAAAGTTATATATATGAATTTTATGTTAACTCCAATATTATAAACTAACACCCAGTTACCTACCTCCTACTACCGACTTACTGTCATTCCTTCGTATCCAAAATGACACTTAAATTTTGGCTATAAATAATAGTTCATTGATTCTTCATGCCCTCTAGTGATTAAAAACAAAATTAGTAAAATTAAGTAATGTTTTATTATTAAGTACGGTAGTACGTAATAGTAAGGATTGACAAGGATTCCAAACAGTTCACGCTCCGACAAATTACCCTATTGAATTCCTAAGCGAAAAAACTACCATTCAAGGTATTGGTTACAATATATTCTCGCATATATATATATATACTAATAATACGTTAAAAAGGTCACTAACATTCCCGGTATAATAATTCAAACATATCTAAAACAGCAACTTTTTCGTCTACTACATACATACTGTTATGTCTCCGTTTGTTAATTCCGTAACTTCGTTCCGACGAAACTTTAGCGACACAAGTTCTTTGCTTAATAAAACTGGTTTATTCTTTCCGAATACAACTTT
>NW_013745081.1:0-2096 GCF_000517525.1 Limulus polyphemus
GTGTTATCTCTGTAGCTTATTTTAAGGACATGAAATATGACCTACCGTGTTATATCTGTAGCTTATTTTAAGGACATGAAAGATAACCTATCATGTTATCTCTAGCTTATTTTAAGGACATGAAAGATGACCTACCGTGTAATCTCTGTAGCTTATTTTAAAGTCATGAAAGATGACCTACCATAATGTTTTATTTCGTTAATCCTAAAGGTTTTATTTTATGTGACCAACTATTATTTGTTAGCCTCTGTTGTATCTTAAAGATGAAAACCAACACCATTGATCCGCATTTACACAACGAATATTTTGTTTCTGAATTAAGTAGATAATATTGTTGATAGCAAGATCGCTTTTGATCGCTTGGAACGTGCGTAACCAAAAGTTTTGAACTAATTTTAATTAAAAAGGTTTGTTTGTTCGTATGCTCTGAATCACAAAATTACTTAATGGGTCTTCTGTTTTATGCCCACCACGGCTATCGAACCCCGGTTTTTAGTGTTATAAGCAATCAAACTTATTGCCACTAGGGGTGGGTAGGAGTTTAGTAATTTTAGGTTTTTTTTTCACTCTCATAGTGCCAAGTTGTTTTAATCGTGATAATTGGTAGTCTAGAAGATCTTACTTGGTCTAATGCCAGCTTGAGTTCAGCAGACTGTTGTTGTCCAGCAAGCACCATGTCTCTACTAAAGTCATGCATGCTGAGGTCATTGATGTAAAGGCCAGTACTTATCATTCCATCCAAGTCACGCATTCTGTAAAACAAAGAAAAAATGGCAAAATTGGCTAATAGTTAGAGGTTATCAGTAGAGAAACTAGAAGTGCAACAGCAGTGCACAAAACATTTATATGAAAACATATATTACTAGCATCAGAACAAAAACTTGTAAGAAATAAGGACAATTCCTTGCGTCCCTTGATTATTTTGTAAATAAAATCTAATAATCAGTTATACGATCTGCAATGAAAATCTCTGTTACACCACCTTTGTAAATTATTTTGTATAAAAATGGGAAAATGACCCCGAATAAACTGACTCAAGGCACGGGGAGATGGATGACTACAAATAAACTGACTCGTGTAAGGCACGGGGAGATGGATGTCTACAAATAAACTGACTCGTGTAAGGCACTGAGAGGTGGATGACTACAAATAAACTGACTCGTGTAAGGCACCGGGAAATGGATGATAAAGAGTAATAAGTAACAAGAGGGAATCCTCAATAGCCGCGGCACTTGAAATTATTTTAGGTAGGATTAGAGTAAATTAAGCTATGAGACCTTGGTCGTGGTCAAATACATCAGTCTAAAGGGTTTGACCTCCAATCGGTTAGGAGATGACTGAGCTATAAGCTAAAAGTTTGTACTTGAAAAAATAAACTCTGACCCATTCTATGAGCCGCTATGCCGTGGTTAAAAATACTTATTGATTAACTAAACTTTAATTAGACTAACACAAACTAAAGTATTGGTGAACTATTGTATTGCTGCTTTCAGTCTGTTTCCAAAAGAACAGGGAAGATGTGACTAAACTTGTGAACGACTGGTGAGATTTGATAGATGATTCAAGATCTCTCCTAGACAATATATAGGTATGACAGGAATGATCTTGTAGGTTAGTTGATACAATAAATGTAGGAATAGAAAAATCATTTAACAGAAAACGTATTTCTACCGGACAAAATGTTTGAAGTTCTAATAATGTGTGATACTTGACATTATATTCAGATACAATGAAGTAAATGTAGGACTAGCAAGATGTGATAGTTGAGATTACATTCAGATACAATAAAGTGTATGTAGGACTAGCAAGGTGTGATAGTTGAGATTACATTCAGATACAATAAAGTGTATGTAGGACTAGCAAGGTGTGATAGTTGAGATAACATTCAATCCTACATACACTTTAATAGCAAGGTATGATAGTTGAGATAACATTCAGATACAATAAAGTGTATGTAGGACTAACAAGGTGTAATAGTTGAGATTACATTCAGATACAATAAAGTGTATGTGGACTAGCAAGGTGTGATAGTTGAGACTACATTCAATAAAGTGTATGTAGGACAAGTAAGGTGTGATAGTTGAGATTACTTTCAG
>NW_013745082.1:0-1889 GCF_000517525.1 Limulus polyphemus
CATACGTTATAATGTTTCAACACAAGCTAGAGGTTTGTTTTATCCGTGTGTGGCATCATACGTTATATTGTTTCAACACAAACTAGAGGTTTGTCTTATCCGTGTGTGGCATCATACGTTATATTGTTTCAACACAAGCTAGAGGTTTGTCTTATCCGTGTGTAGTGGCATCATACGTTATATTGTTTCAACACAAGCTAGAGGTTTGTCTTATCCGTGTGTAGTGGCATCATACGTTATACTGTTTCAACACAAGCTAGAGGTTTGTCTTATCTGTGTGTGGCATCATACGTTATATTGTTTCAACACAAGCTAGAGGTTTGTCTTATCTATGTGTGTGGCATCACTTGAATAATTATAATGATATCCTGAATGAAAGTAATAAAGAGCGTATGGTAGTATATCAACCACAAATAAACATTGCCAACGAGGCCTTTCGTCCAATACCAGGGATATTCAATACGACATTACATATACTATTTACATTAGAAAATGAATTAAACAGCAACCTTTTCACTGTGAACTGCATTAACTTGGTAATATATAATATATTTATTAGTTTTATTTATGTCGCTACATATCAAAATTAGGATAAGACGTTTCTTAACACAGTATTATTTGTTTGTTTTCGCACAAAGTTGTTTTTTTAAATTAAAAATTACTGGAAAGTAAGTTTAGTAACTTTTAAAGAAACAGCTGTCGTGAAGTATTTGAGAAAACTGGGCGACACCTTGTGGCAGCTTTCACAGCAGAAACCAGAATTAAAACCATTGAATAAGCTTTCTTTTAAAACAAGTATCTTTTTGCTTTCACTAATAATCCATTAGGCTCGAAACTTCTTGATGTCGGTAGCCTGCATTTCACGAAAGCAGCAAAAATTAAAAAGTTAAATCCTGTTTAATGACCTAAAATAATTTGACCATATTAAAAACATGCTTTGTTAATAAACAGTACTGCTTTCAGTCGTTATTCTAATAATGAAACTAATCCATTCAAACGATCTGCTTTTTCCCTAACTTAACTTTGTACACGTGTAAATCGCGAGCATGTAATTAGGCTACTCTAGTTTACACGAGCTTGATAATAACTGGGCGTAGATTCGATTTTCTAAGAACAAACAACACACACACACATATATATACAAAAACTTTCCTGTAAGATTGGAGATAAAAGGTGTAGAATAGTACAGTTCTAACGATTATTTTATTTTAATTTCTGATTGTTTTAGCGCAAAGCTACACAATAAGCTATCTGATCTATGTCTAGCACGGGGAATTGAACCCCTGATTTTACCGTTGTAAGTCCGTAAACTTAACGCTGACCCATCAGGGAACTTTAGAACTGAAGGATTGGAATTGTAATTTGTAATTTAAACGACACTTTATGCGCACGTGGGCTAAACGGTCCGGTCAAAGACTTATAACTCACGCATAGCTGTCACTAATTCTGAACCAGAGGAAAGGCAGCCGACAAGTAACACTCGTCGCCACCGAATAAGGGAACTGACTGTAATTTTTATAACGCACCCTGAGGTGAAAGTGCGAAGCGTGTTCGTGTCTGCAGCAGCAGCAGCCCGGCACACTAACCAATGGGCCACGCCCGCCGTTAGATTTATTGTTTATTTAATTTAATGTACCCATGGATTTAAGCAGAGTTCAAAACTGGGCATACATTTCAATATAAACGTGTGAAAGTGAGAGTAACTAACCAAAACTATCAGTAACACCTAGTTTTATTTACTGCTACATCAGTAACACCTAGTTTTATATACTGCTACATCAGTAACACCTAGTTTTATTTACTGCTACATCAGTAACACCTAGTTTTATTTACTGCTACATCAGTAACACCTAGTTTTATCTACTGCTACATCAGTAACACTTAGTTTT
>NW_013745083.1:0-2578 GCF_000517525.1 Limulus polyphemus
CTATAGCAACGAACGTCAATAATACTCCGACCGCAGATCAATTACTCACTATCTACACACACATTACATTACCCCCCGCGTCACGTTTTCCCCTCTTATATATATATACCAGCCTACCCTACTAGTAAATACTAGAGCATTCGCCAAAGTACATGATAATTCTAGAAACGTTGCGTCACTGTAGTCATGTGACTGCTGACTCAACAATATTGATATTTGTTATCAACCACAAAGTACAGTGGCTGGTAGCTGTATTCACTTAATGTTTATATTGGCATACAGTCTGCTGGAAAAATTGTGGTTTTTCATTAGGAAAGTTCGAACAATAAAAATTTATTGAAAATGGATGTTATTTGGTGTACTTAGTGATATTTAAGCAATTGAAATAAGTCTGATCCTCAAAAAGAATGCTCTTGCAAAGGTTTTCTGTATTTGTTTATATTTTGCCTTATGAAGTAGGAGAATCAAAAAATATAAATATATGTTACTCTGAATTATGGTTTAATTTACTCTTGAAACAGAACACTTTTGGGGACCATGCAGAAGTTGTGTGTGTGTGCGTTTACTACTCATCAAGAAGTTATAAAATATACCACATAGATTTGAGCTATCAGTGTTCTAGTCCAAAGCAGGTAACTTCTCATTCTGATTGTTACGACAGCGGAAGTCGCGCGACACTGTGAGCATGCACTGGAGTTTTAGAAAGATTGAGGAACCTGTTGAACGTCCTAGCGTTAGCTAGACATGCGCTCTCGCCAGCATGGACATAGATAGATAATTACAGACAGACAGAGACGGACAATTGAGTCAAGCGCGGTAGCAAAGTGCGTGAATCGTTGTGAATTATAGCGTGTGTTTAAGTTAAAGTAACTGTGGAAATTAAGTGTATTGCAAAGTTGTATTGAGAAGGAATAAACTAGTTTTATTTAAGAAAGGACTTGTGTCGCTGAAGTTTCATCGGAAATAAATTATACGGAAAATTAACAAACGAACACAGATGTAACAAATTGGTGTCAAAGAGTGGTACTGAAAAAAAAGAGAAGAAAGAGAAGATGGAAACGAGAAGTGGCAAATCAAACTACAGCTTAGCAGATTTGATAGCAGCAATACAAGAACAGCAAAAAAACAACAAGAAAAACGAGAAAAGAAACAGGAAGAACGAGAAAAGAAACAAGAAGAGAGATTACAGCAGTGGCAAGAAAACCGGCAATAGTGGCAGCTCGAACAACAAAATAAACAAGAGAGATTACAGCAGTTGTTGGAAGGAAAGAAAAGAAACAAGAAGCGAGACAACAGCAGTGGCAAGAAAACCTGCAACAGTGGCAGCTCCAACAGCAAGATAAACAAAATAGATTACAGCAGTTGTTGGAGGAAGAAGAAAAGAAACAAAAGAACGAGAACATAAACAAGAAGAGATACTACAGCAGTGGCAACTGGAACAAGAAAGGAAACAAGAAGTACAAATGGAAAACATTAGTAAATTTCAAAGCGAATTAAATACATTAAAGGATGATTTATTGTCTTTTACACAAGGAGGATACATTAACCATCGACTTAATCAGCCCCAGACAATGGGAAGCCCCTTCCAGACCCCGCATCTGAACCCTAATGCAGACATCTTTAGTCCTGCTAGAAGTGACATTCCAGACACGAGTGTCAGCAATAGGGGTGAACTAATACGAAGGAAGCCACAGGAATTCGATGGAAGGCACCCTGGGAAGCATATATAGCACAATTTGAGCTCCTGGCAGGAATAAATGGATGGACAGAGGAGCAGAAAGCAGTATATCTGGCAACGAGCTTGAAGGGACAACCATTGGAAATACTTGGACAGTTGTCAGCAGATGACAGGCACAACTATAGAGCACTGGTAGCGGCTCTAGAACTCAGATATCGAACTCAAAATCAGTCCGAAGTCTACAGGGCTAAAGGGAAGAGCCTGCAAGAGCTGGCACAGGAATTGGAAGGTATGGCACACAAGGCCTACCCAAATGCACCACCCAATCTCCTCAAGTTGTTGCTGAGGGATCAGTTTGTAGATGCCTTGGACAGTCCACAACTGAAGATACAAGTAAAGCAAGCACACCCCTCTACCATGCGGGAATGCAATGGCCAGAGCTCTTGAATTTGAATCCTACATTAAATCCAGCACAGAGGTACCAAGGTTGGTACAGTCATCAGGATTCAAGGCCAGAAAAGGTCAGCTTTCAGAGAAGTCTGAGGGACTTTGCTGGCACTGTAATAAACCTGGGCACAAGAAAGCTCAATGATGGCAACTTCAACACACAGAAGATGCCACAGCAGGCAGGAAAGGCTGCTACCCAGAAAGGTTGTTGGAACTGTGGAGAGTAAGGACATATGAGGAGCCAGTGTAAGAAGAATATCACCAATAAGTCAGCTTCGGGAAACCAGTAGTGGTTGGTGCTGAGGGACTCCCACCAACCCCCATCGTGAAAGTCCCAACAGCTAAGTGTAAAATGTCTATGTGCGTCTCAGCAAACCTTTGTTAGTATCAACGTGCTGGATCACAAAGGATTACCAGAAGCTGTACAGAAGCTCTGTGGTGTGACAAGACATT
>NW_013745084.1:0-2013 GCF_000517525.1 Limulus polyphemus
TTTAAATGGAAGAGAAGGGAACATTTTGACAGAATTTCATGGGCCGTTAGAAGATCTTGAGGTTTTATGAAGTGAAAATTAATAAACAAATGGTTTGGCATTCGACTTATTTCACAATCTATGGGGAATAAATTTATCTCTAGTGCCGGACCGTGGTAGAAACAAACTCTACAGAACGGTATTAATGGTTGAATGAGTTTTTCTGTATCCAAAAAATAAAATATCATCATTGGGGACACAAACACAATCCAAATGTGTTAGTTAACCAGACTTCTTTCAATTGCAAAATAGGCTGAGGCTTTCAAGGAACTAAAAGTCATGAAGAAACAAGGAGTTATAGAACCAAGAACTAGTTCCTGGGCATCACTTATTGTACGTGTGAAGAATAAGAAAGATTGATCCACAAGGTTTTGCATGGACCATCAAAAGACGAATGAAGCTAGCAAGAAGGATGCCTATCCTCTGTTAGGGATTTATTCTGTTCGGAATGATCTACCTGGATAAAAATGGTTTTCAAAATTAGGTCTTAAGAATGGATATTGGCAAGTGCAAGTCAACAAAGCAAGTAAAGATAATATAGCATTTACTGTAAAATAATGAAGTTTGGCTATTTGTTGTGTTACATTTAGGTTAGGCTATGTATCTGGTACATCTTGGCTACTAACTGAATTTGGTCTCTCCGATCGACCCTGGAACACCGTACTCACCTTCTTGGATAACATAATTACATATGAGAAGACATTTGATAATGTTTATGAAAGTTGTTTGAGGAAAGAGAGCATTAAGGTCAATCAATCCAAATAAGGGTGAAATGTTCTCTCAATATGAGTTTCCTGGGACACATCGTTAGCCGAGAAGGATTGCCCAAAGATCCATCTGAGATTAAATCTATTAACTATTGGCCAACAGACATGAACTTGTTTCAGGCAAGAGTATTTCTTAGACTATGCTCTAATGAAATATCTTGAAGACCGTGTGTGAAGGAAGAATGCAAACAGTGAGTATAAAGGGAAGCAAAGTAAAAACAACCACCTTATATTACGAGGAATGGATTTAGCAATATCTGATATATAAAGCTAAGTTTATATCAGTTTGTTCGCACCTTTCAGCTCCTATAATAATAGGCCTATAAAAATGTGAAATCAGCGTAATTAGGTTTAATGTCTGTGATGTCACATTTTTAGTGTCAATGAAAACTTTGTAATCTAATTTTTTTCGATAGAAGATGAACCGGATTTTTGGTCTGATGAGGAAGTGACGTCAGAAAAATGTATGTATATTTTATAGAGAGGTGTGCTGCTATTGTGGTGTCAGAATAAAATTTCATCAAACGCTGTCGTACCTACAGACAAACAAGCAAAAGTTGAACACGCAAAACTCTGCAAAAATAAATTGGTTTTTATTCACTTTATTTTGAAGTGGATAGTTAGGTCTGACGCTGGTTATGTACCATAGATTAAAATGTCTAGAAACAGAAAAAACAATTCTGATTGCCAATCACAAGGAACAAAACGTATGCAACAAAAGCGACACAGTGATACTTCACAAGAAAGAGGAATACGCCTTTACAGCCAACTAAAAAGAGAAGCTGCACATCGTCAAGCCGAGACTGAGCGCAAGAAATATTTAGAACACGAGACCTTCATTTGATCCTTTCTGTTTAAAAATAGCTAAACGTCGGCCCTCTGTTCAGGTCAAGTAAATATGGTTAGTATCAAATAATCTAAAACAATATATTCAACGATTGAACAAGTTACAATAGTATAAAATGTTTAAAAAATATTGAGTGAATTACATACTTCGTGTCTTATATAGATCCAAAAGTTACCATTTAAGCTCGTATTGTGTAGAATTATTCTATAATAGTCAGAGCCACTGGAATTTATGATCTGGATGAAGTAGAAATGGTTTATAAGTCAAAGATGTTGATACTGAATAGCAAGATCAAAGATGTCAATGTTGTAAGTGGAGAACAAAGATGTTGGTACTGAATAGCAAGATCAAAGATGTCGA
>NW_013745085.1:0-2749 GCF_000517525.1 Limulus polyphemus
AGTACATTAATAACTACTTGTATTGGGTCAGTATATAGTAGGTTAATAACTACTTGTATTGGATCAGTATATAGTATGTTAATAACTACTTGTATTGGATCAGTATATAGTATATTAATAACTACTTGTATTGGATCAGTATATAGTACATTAATAACTACTTGTATTGGATCAGTATATAGTACGTTAATAACTACTTGTATTGGATCAGTATATAGTACGTTAATAACTACTTGTATTGGATCAGTATATAGTAGGTTAATAACTACTTGTATTGGATCAGTATATAGTACGTTAATAACTACTGTATTGGACCAGTGTATAGTACGTTAATAACTACTTGTATTGGATCAGTATATAGTATGTTAATAACTACTTGTATTGGATCAGTATATAGTACGTTAATAACCACTTGTATTGGATCAGTATATAGTAGGTTAATAACCACTTGTATTGGATCAGTATATAGTACGTTAATAACTACTTGTATTGGATCAGTATATAGTATGTTAATAACTACTTGTATTGGATCAGTATATAGTACGTTAATAACCACTTGTATTGGATCAGTATATAGTAGGTTAATAACCACTTGTATTGGATCAGTATATAGTAGGTTAATAACTACTTGTATTGGATCAGTATATAGTATGTTAATAACTACTTGTATTGGATCAGTATATAGTACGTTAATAACTACTTGTATTGGATCAGTATATAGTACATTAATAACTACTTGTATTGGATCAGTATATAGTACGTTAATAACTACTTGTATTGGATCAGTATATAGTATATTAATAACTACTTGTATTGGATCAGTATATAGTACGTTAATAACTACTTGTATTGGATCAGTATATAACTGATAACTAACTTTATGATATATTTTAAAGTACAGTATTTTCAAGAAAATGTAACTTTCTTCACGTGTGTGTGTATATATGTTGAACTAATAGTACAAGTGGCCGAACAGTTCACTACTGAACATTTCATTCCCGGTAAGCTTGCTACTTGTTACTAGGATATTTCAGTACCTGATAATTTTATGTCATAATCTTCCTTACATATCTTATTTAAGATCATAAAATAAAAATATTTCATCAGTATTTGTTCATTAGACAAACATTTCAGTCAGTAAAATATCAGTAAATATTTTTTCAATATTAGTTTATTAGAGAACCATTTCTTCAAAATAAAAAAGGCTCTTATGTTGTAAAACATTTTATTTAAAATGATGAAAGATCTGAACTTTTTAAAAATGATTCAGGCTTTCCTCGAATAGTTGTGCAGCCATAACGAGTCATTTATATGTAACTGTAACCGGGAGTAAAATACCCTAGTAACAAAAGACTGGTAGCAGAATGTCCAAGAAGGTAATGTTCAGTAGTGAACTCTCCTAGAACCAGTAGTACAACTTGAAACGATAATGATTACTTATCAGAAATGAATTCCCTGAGTTACAATGTATACCTCATTTTTTGGGTTTCTTCATTAAATTTTCCTTAATATTATTCAATTATAGTGTTATTTGTTAATGTTTGAAAATTACAAAATATTTGTAATTTTCTAGAAATTTTATCCTAGCTCTTTAGTCAAGTTCTAGAATTTTCTGTTTTATGAAAAAAGCTAGATATTTTATTTGTTGTGGTACATTTTGAAACCAAACTTCTTATTGTTTTCAAGCAGAGAATGGATTTGTGTTTTGTGAATTAGGCCACCCTGTTTTCAAAAGTCAAAATTCATATTGCTGTCTAAATTATTTTTAAATTGAAGTTAAACTTGTAATTTTTTTCAGCCCGTCCAAACTTTCTGAATCTTCCTTTCAGTCTGAACTTAAGCCTTCACCAGGAGACAAATGCTAAATGTACGTTTCATCTAACAAGATTGCGTGTCAATATAGCTGCTTGCCTTCCTTTTATTTGTTGGCATCTTGCAGCATGAGTTGTGCAAGAAACAAAAAATTATTTAGCATTTTTCTTTTGTTTATAACTTTTTTGTAGAAGCTTATGCAAAATTATGTCTTTAAAGGTTATTTTATTATCGTTGCATGTTTCTTTTTGTCATGAAAATAGTTAGTCCAGAGTTGTAATAGTATATCATTATTTATTTGCTACCATGTAATAAACTTCTTTTGCATGGTTATGTTAAGTAATTAATCTTTCAAACTGATTTGTATCCCAGAAAAATAGTGTTAATCAGCTTTGGTTGTATGTGAATACAGTTATATATTTAAGACACTTCTGTCTGAGGAGAAATGATTAATAGAATGCTATTTTCATTTATAATCACTACAAAAGAACACCTTGTGTATATACATATATATATATATGGCTAAGTGCAGTCATAATTAAATACTCTTGCCATAAAATCAAGAATAAGTTGAGTTGTAAAGTATTTGAATACAGATTTTATCGTTCATTATCTTAAAAAAAGGACTTTGTTTAGTAAATCAGATATATACTAAACACATCAGTAGACATTCATTATTTTGGGTAAGCTGTAGATGGAATTAACTATTACTTTAAAGATTAATTAGAGCTGGGTAATTAAACTGATCAATTTGATTACTTATTATACCGCTTAGTGGCATGTAAACTGATCAATTTGATTACTTATTATATCGCTTAGTGGCACGTAAACTGATCAATTTGATTACTTATTATATCGCTTAGTGGCACGTAAACTGATCAATTTGATTACTTATTATATCGCTTAGTGGCACGTAAACTGATCAATTTGATTACTT
>NW_013745086.1:0-2022 GCF_000517525.1 Limulus polyphemus
TTCTTTCTGAATATAACTTTTCCCATACACTTATTTTCAACAGTCGCTCTTTTACAAACGTTTTAACAACAAACGTTAACTTCAACAATACTTCCTGACAGCATTTCAATTACTCACTACCTACACACATTGTTGTCAAGTTGTGAGCGTCTTATATATATATCAGACAAACATATATCTAGTAAATGCTAGGGCATTCACGAAGGAACAAGGTAGTTCTAGAAACGTGGCGTGACACTAGTCACGTGACCTCGCTTACGCAACAATATTGTGTGAGATTATGTACATTTAGAAAACATATAACATAAAATACGGACCTATTGTTCCATCTCGGCTCTCCCATTCTCTAGACTAAACTAAAATTATTAAATATAATAATTGAACAATACAAATTTTAAAGCCAGCCATTATCATTCATATAGTTATCAAGCTTTCTCTTAAAATCACATAACTTTGCTGCCTCCACAATATCCGAAGGCAACCCATTTTAAAGGCCCAACACTCTGTTAGAAAAATAAAATTGTCTTAGCTGAAGATGACTCCTACCCGGCCTAGTCCTACTATTCTCTCAGTTAAATATGAAAAATGATGATACATCAACACTATCCATTCCCTTTCTAATCTTAGACACCTCAACCACATCCCTTCTAATTCTTCTTTTTTTCAAGAGAAACCAATTTCAGAGATCTTAATCTCTCCTCATACGATAACCCCTTCATCCCAGGTATCATTCTAGTAACCCTACCCTGAACCTTTTCCAACAGATCTCCTTCCTAATGTAAGGCGCCAAAGACTGAACCCAATACTTCAAATGTAGCCTAGTGAATGACCTATAAAATGAAATTATGACCTCTTTGTATTCATTATTTCTGTAGATATAACCTAAAATGCTATTTACCCTACCACTACTTGGAAGGCTTAAGAGACTGATCAACCATTACACCAATATTCCTTTCTTTCATGAAATTCTTAAGGTTATTCCCATCCAAATTATACTTGCAATTCAAATTATGATAACCTACATGCATTATCTTAAAACCCACCTGCCTTTTATTTTTCCGACTCAATAAATGACCTAAATCTTTTTTTTAAATCAGCATCATCTTCTTCACAGCTAGCAACACATCAGATATTAATATCATTGCAAACTTATGTAACTTATTGACCATTCCTTTATCTATGACACTGATGTAAATCAAAAAGAGCAAAAGTCCTAGGACTGAACCCTGAAATACCCCACTTGTAAAATTAATTCAGTTTGACTGAACTCCATTTATTACAACCCCTGGTTTCTTTCATCCAATATGCTAACTCATCTCATTTTTCAAAGAATGGCAACATTTTCCCTTAGTGAAACCATGTTGACTATCCAATAAAATTCTAAACTTTGTTAAGTGGATTTCCAAAGCATCTTTTATCAAACTTTCCAAAACTTTTACCACATCTGATTTAACACTAACCAGCCTATAATTACTGAAACAATTTTTATCACCTCCCTTGAAAACAGAAGTGACGTTAACTAACTTCCAATCCCCTGGCACCTGCCAACTATTCAAGAACTTACAAAAAATAGTAGCAAGTGGCTCACATATCCAAACCTTAACCTACTTCAAAAACCCTTGGGGAAATATCTGGCCCATGTACCATATCTTTATTTAAACCTCCCCATTTTTTCTTAAAAAGATCATACTTAATGTAGTCATCTTATTCGATATTGTTTCTTTATTCCAAATGTTCAAGATGTGGAATACTGCTTAAATCTTCAATAGTAAAAACAGAAGAAAGAGCAGAATTTAATAACTCAACCATCTCATAATCATCAGACACTAGCCTTCCTTTATCATCCCTCATGGATCCTACCCCTCCGTAACATTTTGTTTCCCCTTTACATTTTACATTTTACATTTTCAGCCAACCTTTTCTCATACATCCATTTTAATACCCTAATATCCTGATTCACCAACTTTCTTGATCTTCTATACCTTCCTTCATACCATTCAATTCAAATTTCTTATATTTTTC
>NW_013745087.1:0-2435 GCF_000517525.1 Limulus polyphemus
TCTCATATCTTATATAAAATGAACACTAACTATGAATACATAATTTTGTTTTCCATTATATATTAACGTATCTTACCAACTAGATAGTTGGACTGTTTAATGTTTTACTTGCAATGTCTATCATGTATTAAATTATATACTTCCAGGTTACACATAGAACAGTCATTTTACCGGATTAATTATATCTAGCCAATAAGAATACACGAAGAAAGAAAGATAAAACAAACTCTATAACAATATTATTATCATTTTAAAATTATTTTACAAAATCATTATTATTCAATCACGATTTCACGTATATAAATACTATTCCTGGTCAAGACGTAAGAACTCTCTAGTTACGTCTCTGTGTATATAGACATCTACGTCCGTAAACATAGATCAAACTAAAATCAGAGAAGGTAGTTTAGCAAAAAACAAACTTCATAAATTACGTCCTGTTAAATTAAACCTGAAAGCAAACCACAACATTTCTTCAGATTTAAACCTATAACATCTATATATTCACGACTCTAAGTGGTGGGTATCAATTTTAAGTTTTTTGTTGGTTGGTTTTCGTTTTATATTATTTTGAATCTACCAGTAGGTGGCTTAATACGCAAGTTTGAAATCAAGGTGTTTTTCAAGATTAATAAGCATGAGTTTCACGATTGGAATTAATCATTGAACAAATAACAACTGAATGTCGTCAGAATGACCAATAGTAAACAGGAACTGCGTATAAAAGAAACTCTATTGGCTAATAGACTTAAACAAACATTAAAGGGACAAAGCAAGCTTGTTTATTTCAATATATCTTTTTTTTCTCTTATTAGTGAATCTTGTTTCTTGTGAAAAAGAAATATTTAAAGTGTAATTTACTCAAATCTGATGATATAAGAGTTTGAAACACTTTTATCAAGTTCTTGGAACCCGAACTAGTTTTTATTACTAATCTAACTGTACATTTTTATAAAATAAAATCAAAGAGCTACCAAACTTCATTTAAAGAAAAAAAACATTCCCATCATTGGCCTTGATGGAATCAAGTAGAATTCATTGTTGATTAACAAACATAAATATACCAATAGACGTATAGATCTATAAAGACAAGAGCTTCTTTGTTGTACTATAGAAGTGAACATGAAAAGTCACGTATCAGCCAGATCCATGTTTTCAACAACTTCTGATCATGAGATATGGTGACGTTATAAAAATTTACTTCAGATATCATGTTTCCTCTGTACGACGGTAATAAAATCCTTAGTATTTACTGTAATCCTCAGAGGAGAATACACCTCAGTATATGTGTCTGTCCTGTACATCATGTATTATATAGTTCAGTTATTATGTATTTTGTTTCTTCTTGTTAACCCAAGCTAATGTTCATCACCACACTGCTTGTAATACTGTTGGTTCACTGGAAGGAATTATAGATTCTCTGTCGTCTACTGTGGAAGATTTGACAGATCTGGCTAAACAGAGAATTACTACATTAGAAGGTAAAACATTCCTTTATAATTTAATTACTTTAAAAACAACGTTTTCGTATTAATGTAAGATAACGTTAATGATAAGAACTGTCATTGATTTTAGTATACTGGTAAGCATTTTCAAGTTTTGAATGAATATTGATATAAATTTATAATTATACTTTACTATCTGTTCTATTCCAGGCCCTATTTGTTCTAAACACGACGTGTTTCACACCATAACGCCTATCTCGACCAACGCAACACAAATTAGAGAAAGAACCTCTCTACCGGTAGACTGTTCCGCCATCTATCATCACTTAAATCAAACGGCGTTTTCAAGATATGGCCACATTTTCTGAACCACCCAATCTCTGTATACTGTGATATGGAGACTGTAGGTGATCCAGAAGAAGTTTGAAATGTCCAAAACGATCCAAGTTAGATAGAATGAAGGCTATAGTAATATGAACCCACATTGTTAGTTGTAATATTTTAAAAGTATTTTCAAAGTCTCTTTTTTTTTATCACGAAGGTGAAAATATATTTGTAAAGAAAAGTAAAATAATGTTCCTACCGTTTACTTGTAACATAAACACTAGGTTGCACGACACATGTAAGTATGAAACCACAATTAAACTATTTGTTCTAGATAACAGTATATAAAGTTTTGGCATTATTGTTAGAGTGATTATATCACTGATATCCAGAAGAATTGAGTTGAGATATATATGTTAGTAGTAATATTTCTGTTTATTGGTCTTCCTTGTATTAATTATTATTATTGGTAAATTCTGTCATACCTCATAAAAGAGCACATGATTAATTTTGTAAAATGTAAATTCAGTTTATATAACACAATAAATTATTGTCTCTCTCTATTTCATTAGTTAATTCAAAGAAGGGGCGATTGTGGAGACCCGGTTGAGGACTTTTACCAAACGTGGACTAGTTTTAAATCTGGATTTGGAAATCTAACTAGGG
>NW_013745088.1:0-1314 GCF_000517525.1 Limulus polyphemus
TATGTATATAATCCCCCGGACAACGACAGGTACCTCATCTAGTAAGTAATAAGACCGATTCCTAAACTATTATATAGAATTTACTAAAGTGTTTGCTAACAATTAAAATAACATTTCCTCACCTCTGAAGAACAAAATGGATGCCGTGGATAGAATATTTCCGTCAATAATAATGCCTCAAACACTGTAAACCTAGTAATGCATAAACAAGAATGAGAGAGCGGTTTCAGTTATGTATCTTCTTATATTCACTGTTCGATGAATGCATACAGTTTCCTTCTTGCGCAATAATTCACTTCCAACACGAATAATTTAGTGATTTTCAACTATGCTCTTGTTTTGTGTAAGAAGCAACACGTCTAACATTCAGTTATAATTCTTATTTTATTAATAAACGAATGATTAACGTTGTACCGATCAATAACAATTTATTTGAAAGCTGATGAATCTGGGTTCAGTTTGAACACTGCAGTGTTTGGTAGGTAAAAAATTTTCAAGAAAAAACAAAAGTTAGACTCACATGTTATGTACTTGAGAATGATCGCACCAGTGATAGAAACGTCCTACCTGTTCTAAAAACAAATGTTACTTATTGTAAAAGCTGTAACTTGTAATTTTTTTTTCAAGTATTATTATCAAATATGTCAACTACAGACGTTATTTTTCCACATTCTTGGTGAGTTTCATTGCCATAAAAACACACTCCTGCACTTTATAGCCGTGTGTGTGCTAAAAAAGTTATAGTCAAATCCCACTATCTGGTCTTATAAGAGTATATTGTTGCGTCAGCGAGGTCACGTGACTAGTATCACGCCACTCCTTCTCTCGAACCTTCGGGAATTATTGGGAAATTACTAGATTAGGGGTAGTCTGGTATATATAAGATGGTCACAACCTGACGGGACAATGTGTGTAGGTAATGAGTAATTGAAATGCAGTCAGAGAGAGACGTATTGTTGAAGTCGACCTCGTGAGACGTGAATTATAGTTTGTTATAGCGTGACTGTTGAAGCTGAGTGTATCGTCGTTCCGACGAAACTTTAGCGACACAAGTCCTTTCTTAAATAAAACTGATTTATTCATTCCGAATACAACATTACGATACACTTAATTTCAACAGTCGCTCTGTAACAAACGCTATAATACTCAACGAACTTCCAGTTTTATTTAAGAAAGGACTTGTGTCGCTTAAGTTTCGTCGGTACGAAGTTACGGAAAATCAATTAAAAAAACGGAGACGTAACAAATTGGTGTCAGAGAGTGGGACAGAAAAAAAAATGGAAACGAGAAGCGGCAAATCAGACTACAGCCTAG
>NW_013745089.1:0-863 GCF_000517525.1 Limulus polyphemus
TAAATGAAACATTCCGACCCTAATAATTGCAATTCTAAATTTCGAGCTGGCTGCCATCTATGAGATCTTAGGTGAACTAAGCCCCAATGCATTTTCTTTGGTCATTTTTTAGTTCATCACTCTTCCAAAAAAAATTATTACTTAATACGATTATTCACTTTAAGAGTAAATCATAAACATAATTGAAGTGGATAACCTTTTAGATCTGAGTCTACTTACGACTGGTTTTATTTTATAGTATCTTAAGATTACGACAAAATTGCATGTTTACTAATAAACATTAAAAAAATATATATTGTAAAACCAAAACCAAAAAAGATAAACCACTTAGATATGATGGAGGGTAACTACGTACAAAGGATTGAACACTTTAACCACATATATTTATGCTGTATCTGAATGTCAAGTTTATAATAAAATTCACTTAATAAAAAACTGTTACATAGGCGCCCTAATTTCAAACTGTAATTAAATCTTTAATGTCTTTACTTTTCCAATAAGTTGTTATTTTTAGAGCATTTTATCTATCAATTTCGAAAAACACACATGCAACATCCTTTCAGTACCGGTATAAAGGTGAAAGAAACCTAACCTGTTATTATTTCATATCGTACCAACTTGATTGATGTCGAACTAATATGCGTTATCTTGAATCTCTGCAACTAATGGTGTCTGTGACAGGTACAAACAATGTTTACTTAACCCGATTGAAACACTGCACACACAAACACAAGTGTACACACACTATTCATGAACAGGATATTGACATAAAGTACACACAAGCTAATAAGGGGAAGTCGTAATAATAAAACAAACTGAAATATTTTAATAACACCGTTTTTAATTGAAATTCAAGTTAAACC
>NW_013745090.1:0-1304 GCF_000517525.1 Limulus polyphemus
GCGTCTCAATCACACTCGAGCTTCCCCAATTATTCAAGAAATTCAGTCACGCATGCTCTAGTAGCATCACGTGACTTCCGCTGTCGTAGCACTGCCCCTTCCTTAGTATTGTTCGTTCTGAACAATAGCCACTTACATTAAACCAATGAATAATTAACAATAACTTAATTAAATGTATAGAACTTACAAACGCAAAACTAAAATACAACAAAGTCTCTTAATTTTACAGGACGTCTCTTCTTTCGTATTGGTCTCCATCTCATTGGCTTCTGCTTCACGTGGGATTCATCTGCTCCATCAGTAAATGTCCCATTATCGGTACCAGTCACATTAGTGGTAGTAACTTTATTAACGGCTTCACTGTTTTCCCCCTCAAAACCGGGTAGAGTTTCTTCTTCAACAGTGGCTTTTTCAGATGACACGTCTTCAGCAGCGTCATTTGTTCTGTTCCAACTGAAATGTCCTAGACCATGATAACGCCAAAGTATGTTGGCATGCACCACCTTCAGCTTACCTCGCCGACCACATTTTATTCGAAAAGTCACGTTTGAGAGATGATATACTATGTCATATGGGCCTTCCCATGGAGAAGACAACTTAGGAAACTTCCCTTTGGTCTTCCTAGGATCATACAAACACACCTTGTCTCCTGGTACAAAGCTGACTTCAGTAGATTTCTTATCATAACATAGCTACATGGAATCAGCAGAGATTTGTAAGTTTGAATGCACTTGATGGTGAATATCATCCATCCTTTGAGATAACACTTTCACGAACTCTGGTACATTTTCAGGCAACTCTTCATAAGGTGGGCGTCCTGTTATTAGGTCCAGTGGCTTCATGCTCTGCTGTTCTATAGGCCATCAATAGTGGAGGGAGTAAGACATCCCAGTCATCTTGGTGTCTATTACAAAATTTGTCAATTCCTGTCCGAGTGTCCAACTGTGCTTTTCTAACATCCCATCAGACTGTGGGTGAAGTGGCGTTGTTCTGGTCTTTCATATGCCAAACAGCCTGCAGCATTCATGGAACACAGCTGATTCAAAGTTACGGCCTTGATCCGAATGCAGTTCATACGGCATTCTAAACTTGAAGAAGAAATCACTAATAGCCGAAGCTACAGTTGTAGCTTCCTGATTTGGTATTGCATATGCCTCAGGCCACTTGGTGAAATAATCCATCACCACACAAATGTACTTGTTTCCAGCACGAGTTGGGGGCAATGGACCAGCAATGTCAATGGCTATTCTTTCCATTGGTGCACCAACTTGATATAACCTCATTGGAGCACGTCCCTTATGCTT
>NW_013745091.1:0-581 GCF_000517525.1 Limulus polyphemus
AAACCCGACTTTAGGTCCAGAGTTGAAAACCACGTGGCTCCACTTAGGGCATCAAGAGTATCATCAATTTTTGGCAGTGGGTATGAGTCCTTTTCGGTTATACTGTTAAGAGCCCTGCAGTCCACACAGCAACGTTGGGTTTCATCCTTCTTCTGGACTAACACGACGGGAGTTGACCAGGGACTATCTGATTTCTTGACTATCCCTTCTTTAATTAGACCATCCATGACCTTCTCCATCTTTTGTCTCTTCCTGTTCGAGGTGCCATTGTTGCAGGTTTTCTTGCCACTGCTGTTGTCTCTTTTTCTTGTTTCTTTTCTTTTTCCTCCAACAACTGCTGTAATCTCTCTTGTTTATTTTTCTGTTCGAGCTGCCACTGTTGCAGGTTTTCCTGCCACTGCTGTAATCTCTTTTCTTGTTTCTTTTCTCGTCCTTCTTGTTTCTTTTCTTTCTCCTCCAACCACTGCTGTAATCTCTTTCCTTGTTTATTTTCTCGTTCTTCTTGTTTCTTTTGCTGTTCTTGTATTGCGGCCATCAAATCTGCTAAGTCGTAGTTTGATTTACAACTTCTCGTTTCCATC
>NW_013745092.1:0-2228 GCF_000517525.1 Limulus polyphemus
AGACGTAACGATACATATAAACTTACACTTAAATATTTTTATCTTCAATATTAGCTTTATAAAGTTAAAAGAGTGGAATCGAAGATTCTTGGAATTATACGTGAGTTATTTATAAATTACTATGGTAATTTTATCATAGGTTTAATAAAATGACATATTTTTAATATATAACTAAATGCAAGTAGCTAGATATCGGAGTTGATAATTTTAAAATGTGTGCTTTTAAAGATAAAGTATTGTCATAGAATATTTAATAAGCGCCTCTGAGTGAAAGTAAAGAAGAGTATATAATAATAGCATGATAATCACACTTCATCTACTATGAACAGTACTGATGAGGCCTTTCACTCATTAAAGTTTCTGGTTATCCCTCTCTCACGTGACAAACTACTTTTGGAAAAGGAAATGTATAAAATGTTTTCGAATGTACTTATTAGTACTTAAAAGACAATGTACACATAAGTGTGTTTCATGCAGTCGTTTTATCATGCTAATTTATCAGAAAGATTTTGTTTTATGTAGATCTAATTCAACTTGGTAAGTAAAACGTATTTCACTATCCATTTAAGTTATAATACTGATTTTTATGAGTGATTCGGTTGAGAAAAATGCAAACATTAACTGAATAACTCAAGTATAGTAAATTTCTTTGTTATTATAAAATTCATTGACACTACGCCACCGTGTCCTTTTTCTGTTTCTTTTTTTTTTTGAGCATATATATAACATTGAGAAGAGCAGTTTACAAGTACTGAACTAGAAGAACTGAGCGAAATTTCGATGTTTCTCAAAGTTTATACTTCTACACAATAAAATCAAAATATAGTCATACAGAATAACTCGTGTTATTTCTGTTTAGTAAAATCCTTCATTAACTACCGGAGCTATAATTTATGATACATAAAATTACACAAAGATAAATCAAGAAGTTTGAAACATAAGCTTCATAATCAATTTTTTTTTGTGTGTTTGTAACTCTATTCTTGTTCACTTTGTGGGATGTGAATAATAAAAATTAAATTTTCATGATTTGCGTGCTTTTGAACAATAACAATATTTTAAAAACTTAAAAGTAAATTCCAGATGTTTTTTCCTATTATTGTAACTTGATACTTTTTTATATTTATTGCAATTTGCCTGCTGATTGTTCAGAACCAATTGAATCTTGGAAAGTTTTGGCAATACGATTTAGGAATAATTAACTGAAATAGTCTCTCAATATTACTAGTTTTTCTTTTCTGAAAATATACAGTTGCCTTCATTAGTTGATAATATAATACGTTATAATGGCAAATACAAGACACAGTGTTACTTGATTTCTATGGCATGTCAGGTCTTTTGGAAATCTTAATTATAACATAAAATACTTGTAAGACAAATGAGATATATAGTAAATTAAACTTCTCAATGGTCCGCGGAAAAAGGGAATATTTTTTCAAAATTTTCTCGACATTTGTGTAAAATAAGGCTTAGCATATCTGAGGTGGCCTATTAGGGGAAGTCTGGTGTTCGTCTTGGAAATATAAAATCATATTTTGATGAAGATTTGGCCTTGAATCCTGATGACTGTACCAACCTTGGTACCTCTGTGCTGGACTTAACGTAGGATTCAAATTCAAGACCTCTGGCCATTGCATCCTGCATAGTAGAGAGGTGTCCTTGCTTCACTTGTATCTTAAGTTGTGGACTGTCCAAGGCATCTACGAACTGATCCCTCGGCAACAACTTGAGGAGATCGGGTGGTGCAGTTGGGTAGGCCTTGTATGCCATGCTTTCGAAGTACTGTGCCAGCTCTTGCAGGCTCTCCCCTTTAGCTCGGACTCTCGTCCTGAACCTAGTCCTGTAGACTTCTGACTGATTTTGGGTTTCGTACCTGAGTTCTGGAGCTGCTACCAGTGCTCTATAGTTGTGTCTTTCCAGTGGTTGTCCCTTCAAGCTCGTTGCCAGATATACTGCTTTCTGCTCCTCTGTCCATCCATTCATCTCTGCCAGTAGCTCAAATTGTGCTCTATATGCTTCCCACTGTGCTTTCCCATCGTATTCCTGTGGCTTCCTTCGTACGGGATCACTCCTGTTACTGACATTCATATCTGGGACGTGACCTCTAACGGGACTGAATATGTCTGCATTAGGGTTTAGCTGTAGGGACTGGAAGGGGCTTGCCATTGTCTGGGGCTGATTAAGTCGATGGTTGATGTATCCTCCTTGTGTAAAATACAATAAATCGT
>NW_013745093.1:0-3117 GCF_000517525.1 Limulus polyphemus
CCTTACAATGTGACCCAAGTAAAGCACCTCTTTCTGGAACAAGTGACATTTCTTGACATAGAGTTTGAGGTTTGCTGCTTTCAAACGCTTGAATACTTCCTCATGCCGGGACATTTCGTCATCAGATGTTGTTGCAAACACAATGACATCATCTAGGTACACTAGAGCTATCCTCCATTGTAGGCCTTCCAGTACTCTTTTTATCAGCCTCTCAAATGTTGCTGGAGCATTGCTAAGCCCGAATGACATCACACACTATTACCAGAGACCTTGGTCTTAACTAAATGCAGTCTTAGGTTTATCTGCTTCAACCATTTTAACTTGATGGAAACCCGACTTTAAGTCCAGAGTTGCAATCCACCTGGCCCCGCTTAGGGCATCAATAGTATCATCAATTCTTGTCAGTGGGTATGAGTCCTTTTCGGTAATACTGTTAAGAGCTCTGAAGTCTACACAGCAACATTAGGTCCCATCCTTCTTCTGAACTAACATGACGGGAGCTGACCAGGGACTATCTGATTTGTCGACTATCCCTACTTTAATTAGACCATCCATGATCTTCTCCATCTCTTGTCACTTTGCCGGAGCTATTCTCCTTGGAGGGATCTTTATTGGACGGTGATTGCCTGTGTTTATTTTGTGCTCTACAAGGTCTGTGCAGCCAAGGTCATGATCTCCTATCGAAAAGACGTCTGCATAATTCGCCAAAGTTCCCTAACCTGAAGAGCCTGTGATGATGACAAATGGACTATGCTTTTCTTATAAAGGACAGTTAAGTGTTCTTGAAGAGGATGTCCTTTTTTGTGGTCGTATTTCTTGCCTTAACATTGACTAGCTCTACCTCCTGGCACACACCCAACAATGCCCCTTCCTTAAGTGTCTGCTCACATTTAGAAAAATTAGCCACTGTTATGGGTACTACTTGATGACCTGCCACAAGTGACCTTCTAATCTTCACGCCTGCTGGCCTGGATGGGTCTTCCACTGCTTCCACAAGCATCGGGTTTCTTTGGGGATGTTTTTTTTATTTTACTCCAAATTATCTTCTCTGACATAGGGGGTATCGTAGTTGACTTAAGTGCTGTGACATGCAAATCAACAGATGCAGCAATACTTACCGGAAGTTGGCCTTTGTTGTTCCCAAACGTCATTTTATCAAATTAACTACACACTTCCTCAGTTGTAAGTAGTCCTACCCTAATATGCATGGGTCTTCAATGTCAATGAAACATACTTTGTGTCTGTTCTTTATGCCCATGAGCTCAATACTTACCCACATTGATCCCCACAACCTTGCATAATGTCCTGTCACACCACAGAGTTTCTGTATGGCTTCTGGTACTCCTTTGCGATCTAGCACCTTGATTATCACAAGGGTTTGCTGAGGTGCAGGATCTGTGACAAAGTTGCACTTTTGGCCATCCAGATTTCCTGTCACGTAGACATTACGTGTGCTTGCCATTTTACACTTAGCTGTTGGGACTTTCATGATAGGGGTTGGTGGGCGTCCCTCAGCACCAACCACTACTGGTTTCCCGGAGGCTGACTTATTGGTGGTATTCTTCTCACACTGGCTCTTCATATGTCCTTGCTCTCCACAGTCCAAACGACCTTTCTGGGTAGCAGACTTTCCTACCATGGCATCTTTCCTGTGTTGAAGTTGTCAGCATTGAGCTCTCTTGTGCCCAGGTTTGTTACAGTACCAGCAAAGTCCCCCAAACTTCTCTGAAAGCTGCCCTTTTCTGGCCTTGAATCCTGATGACTGTACCAACCTTCGTATCTCTGCACTGGACTTACCGTAGGATTCGAATTCAAGAGCTCTGGCCATTGCATCCTGCATAGTAGAGGGGTGTGCTTGCTTCACTTGTATGTTCAGTTGTGGATTGGTCCAAGGCATCTACAAACTGATCCCTCAGCAACAGCTTGAGGACATTGGGTAGCACAGTTGGGTAGGCCTCGTGTGCCATACTTTCCAAATCTGTGCCAGCTCTTGCAGACTCTCCCCTTTAGCACGGACTCCAGTCCTAAACCCAGCCCTGTAGACTTTGGACTGATTTTGAGTTCCATACCTGAGTTATAAAGCAGCTACCAATGCTCTATAGTTGTGCCTGTCGTCTGCTGACAACTGTCCAAGTATTTCCAGTGGTTGTCCCTTCAGGCTCGTTCCCAGGTACACTGCTTTCTGCTCCTCTGTCCATCCAAACTGTGCTCTACATGCTTCCCATGGTGCCTTCCCATCGAAGTCCTGTGGCTTCCTCTGTACTAGATCACCCCTATTGCTGACACTCATGTCTGGAATGTGACTTCTGGCAGGACTGAAGATGTCTGTATTAGGGTTTAGCTGCGTGGTCTAGACAGAGCTTCCTGTTGTTTGGAGCTGATTAGGTCCACGGCTAATATATTCTCCCTGTGTAAAAAACAATAAATCATCCTTTAATGTGTTTAATTCATTTTGAAATTTACTAATCTTTTCCATTTGTACTTCATGCAGATGTTGTACTCTCTCTCTCCTTGTTCTTCTTGCTACTGTTGCTGACTTTCCTGTAGTTGTTGGAGACTTTCTTCCTCTTTCCTTTCTTGTATTACTTGCCACTGGTGCTGGTTTTCTTGCCACTGCTGTAATCTCTCTTCTTGTTTATTCCCTTTCTCCTCCAACCACTGCTGTAGTCTCTTTTCTTGTTTATTTTCTTTCTCCTCCAATCACTGCTGTATTCTCTCTTCTTGTTAATTTTCTTTCTCCTCCAACCACTGTTGTAGCCTCTCTCTTGTTTCTTTTCTTTCTGCTCCAACCACTGCTGTAGTCTCTCTTCTTGTTTATTTTCTTCTCCTCCAACCACTGCTGTAGTCTCTTTTCTTGTTAATTTTCTTCTCCTCCAACCACTGCTGTAGTCTCTCTTCTTGTTTATTTTCTTTCTCCTCCAACCACTGCTGTAGTCTCTCTTCTTGTTTATTTTCTTTCTCCTCCAACCACTGCTGTAGTCTCTCTTCTTGTTTATTTTCTCGTTCTTCTTGTTTCTTTTGGTGTTCTTTTATTGCTGCCATCAAATCTGCTAAGTCGTAGTTTGATTTGCCACTTCTCGTTTCCATCTTTTTTTTTCTTTTCCGTCCCTACTCTTT
>NW_013745094.1:0-504 GCF_000517525.1 Limulus polyphemus
TACATATATAACTGGAGTAGAGTCCCAGTACTAAATTACACATAACTGGAGTATTTTTCCAGTATTAAACTATATATAACTGGAGTAGTTTCCCAGTACTAAATTACACATAACTGAAGTATTTTTCCAGTATTAAACTACATATAACTGGAGTAGTTTCCCAGTACTAAATTACACATAACTGGAGTATTTTTCCAATATTAAACTACATATATAACTGGAGTAGTTTCCCAGTACTAAATTACACATAACTGGAGTATTTTTCCAGTATTAAACTACATATAACTGGAGTAGTTTCCCAGTACTAAATTACACATAACTGGAGTATTTTTCCAGTATTAAACTACATATAACTGGAGTAGAGTCCCAGTACTAAATTACACATAACTGGAGTATTTTTCCAGTATTAAACTACATATAGCTGGAGTAGAGTCCCAGTACTAAATTACACATAACTGGAGTATTTTTCCGGTATTCAATTACATATAACTGGAGTAGTTTCCC
>NW_013745095.1:0-2851 GCF_000517525.1 Limulus polyphemus
CTGAATAAGTAACATCAGTATTGTCTGCAATTCTAGTGAAGGGTTACGAGCAAGTAACATCAGTGCTGTCTGCTACTCTAATGTGAGATTTTATATATGTTACGTCAGTACTGCCTGCTGTTTAAGTGCAAGATCCTGAGTCGATAACATCAGTACTACCTGCTGTACTAATGTAAGGATCTGAGTAAGAAACATCAGTGCTGCCTGCTGTTCAAATGTGAGGTTCTAAGTAATAACGCAATTACTGCCTGCTGTTCTAGTGTGAGATTCTGCGTAAGTAACACTATTATCGCCTACTGTTATAGTGCAAGGTTATGAGTAAGTAACATCAATACTGCCTGATATTTTAGTGTGAGGTTCTGAGTAAGTAACGACCTTGCAGTAGAACAGCATGCACTACTGATGTTGCTTACTCAAAACATCACCCTAAAATAGCAGGAATTACTGACCTTACCTATCTAAAACCTCACACTAGAATGCAGGCAGTACTGTCTGAGTAAGTAACATCAGTACTGTCTGCTGTTCTAGTAGAAGGTCTTGAATCGGTAACACCATTTCTACCTGCTGTTTTAGTTCAAGGTTTTGAGTAAGTAATATCAATACTGTTTCCTGTAGTAGTTTAATGTTCTGTGTACGTAACATCAGTACTGCCTGCTGTTCGAGTGCGAGGTTTTGAGTAAGAAACATCAATACTGCCTGCTCTTTTATTGTGAGGTTCTGAGTAAATAACGTCAGTACTGTCTGCTGTTCTAGTGCAGAGTTCTTCGTAAATAACATCAGTACTGCCTGCTGTTCGAGTGCGAGGTTTTGAGTAAGAAACGTCAATACTGCCTGCTCTTTTATTGTGAGGTTCTGAGCAAGTAACGTCAGTACTGTCTGCTGTTCCAGTGCAGAGTTCTTCGTAAATAACATTAGTACTGCTTGCTGTTATAGTGCAAGGTTGTGCGTAAGTAACATCAGTAGTGCATACTGTTTTAGTGCATGGTTTGAGTAAGTAACACCAGTAGTGCCTACTGTTTTAGTGCATGGTTTGAGTAAGTATCATCAGTACCGCTTGCTGTTCTAGTGTAAGGCTATGAGTAAGTAGCATCCGTACTGCCTGCTGTTATAATGCGAGATTCTAAGAAACTAACATCAATACTGCCTGCTATTTTAGTGTGAGGTTTTGAGTAAGTAACGACAGTACTGCCTGCATTCTAATGTGAGGTTTTAGATAGGTAAGGTCACTAATACCCGCTATTTTAGATGCGATGTTTTGAGTAAGCAACATCAGTAGTGCATGATGTTCTACTGCAAGGTTCTGAGTAAGTAATATCAGTGATGCTTGTTATATAAGTGCAAGGTTCTGAGTAAGTAACATCAATACCGCCTGCTGTTCTAGCGGAAGATTCTGACTAATTAAGATAAGTGTTGTCTGCTGTTTTAGTGCAAGGTTCTGAGTAAGTAACATTAGTACTGCATGCTGTTTACTTTGAGGTTCTGAGTCAATAAAATTAATGCTGCCTGCTGTTCTAGTGCAAAGTCCTGAGTCAGTAACACCAATACTGCCTGCTATTTTCTTGTGAGGTTCTGCATATGTAATGTAAGTACTGCCTGTTGTTCTAGTGTGAGGTTCTGAGTAAGCAACAGCAGTACTGGATGCTGTTCTAGTGAGAGATTCAGAGTAAATATCATCTGTACTGCCTGTTGTTCGAGTGCAAGATTCTGAGTCAGTGACATTAGTACTGTCTGCTGTTTTAGTGTGAGGTTCTGAGAAAGAAACGTCACTAATGCCTGCTATTCTAGTGTGAGGATTTGAGTAAGCGAGAGTAGTGCTGGATGCTGTTCTAGTGAGAGGTTCTGAGTAAGTAAAATCAATACTGGTTGCTGTAATAGTGTAAGGTTATGAATAAATAATATCAGTGCTGCTTGCTGTTCTAATGCAAGGTTATGAGTTAGTAGCATCCGTAGTTCCTGCTGTTTTAATGCGAGGTTCTCACTCAGTAACATTAGTATTGCCTGCTATTCTTGTTCAAGGTTCTGAGAAAGTAACATCAATACTGCCTGCTACTTTACTGTGAGGTTCTGAGTAAGTAACGTCAATACTGCTTGCTCGTTTTAGTACAAAGTTCTTACTAAGTAACATCAGTACTGTCTCCTGTTTTATTGTGAGGTTCTGCATATGTCACGTCAGTTCTGCTCGCTGTTCTAGTTTATGGTTTTGAGTAAGTAACATCAGTATTTCTTGCTGTTCTAGTGCAAGGTTCTGAGTAAGTAACGTCAGTACTGTCTGCTATTATAGTGTGAAGTTCTGCTTATGTAACCTCTGTACTTCCTGCTCTTCTAGTGTGAGGTTCTGAGTAACTAAAATCAGTACTGCCTGTTATTTTAGTTTGAAGTTCTGCGTAAATAACACGTGTTCTAGTGCAAAGAACAACAGGCAGTACGGACGTTACTTACTATGAACCTCACACTAAAACAGGAGGAAGCACTGACGTAA
This sequence comes from Limulus polyphemus, assembly GCF_000517525.1. Classification (NCBI taxonomy): domain Eukaryota; kingdom Metazoa; phylum Arthropoda; class Merostomata; order Xiphosura; family Limulidae; genus Limulus; species Limulus polyphemus. The sequence goes on from NW_013745095.1 coordinate 2,480, forward strand.
CATTTGGGGAACCTCACACTAGAATAGCATGCAGTACTGACGTTACTTACGAAGAACTTTGCACTAGAACACTTGTTATTTACGCAGGAAAGTATTTATGTTATTTACTCAGAACCATGTATTACAACAGCATACACTACTGACATTACTCCAAACCGCGCAATAAAACAGCAGGCAGATTTGACGTTACACAGGCAGAACATCACACTAGAACAACAGGCAGTACTGACGTTACTTACTACGAACCTCACACTGAAACAGGAGGAAGCACTGACGTATCATTTGCAGAACCTCACACTAGTATTGACGTTACTTATTCAGAACCTTGAACGAGAATAGAACCTGCTATTCTAGTGTGAGGTTCTGAGTAAG
>NW_013745096.1:0-1885 GCF_000517525.1 Limulus polyphemus
TTCGTAACACCACATGACGTTCGATGTATTTGAAAATGTCGTGTTATCAAGTAATAATGTTCATCTATGTATTTGAAAATATCACGAAATCATGTAATGTTTGATGTAACTGAAAATGTTATGGCATTAAATGATGTTGATCTATGTATTTGAAAATATCCTGAAACACTGATGTATTTGTGTGATGACGACGACAGTTCATTATTGCCGCATAGGAAACGCGCCGAGTTGTAACAGGGACAATGTTAAACTTAAGATTTGCTCGCAACAATTTACCAGCCACACACGCCGAGTTTTCGAAAAAGTACTAATGTCCGATGAGAATTCACTGAAGTTAAATGATTTGTAATATTCGAACCTTCTAAATGCTCCTGGTCAAATATCTGAAGTTTTCCGATTGATAAGCGTTATAACAATCACAGTTATAGCTTCCAAAGTTTATAGCACACTGACTACAGCAAACTAATAATATATACTCTTTCTTAGGCACGTCGCGTTGGTTATATTTATAGGCGTGTGGAAGTTTTCTAGAAAATTCAGATCACATAACACAAAGCTACGTTTAAGCGTTTATGTACATACATATATTGTTGATTTTTTACTCTCGAGAATCTTCAACTTTGGAGAATAGGTGGGAGTTTCGCAATACATATTTAACACTATAAGCTATGTATGTTTCTGAATATAAATTGAGTCTAAACAAACGTTGATGTTAAAATAAATATATAATAAATTCGTTACAGTAATAACTATTCGTAATAACTGTTATTATAAATTGTATTGATTTCATATGTTGAAACATATTTGTATTAAAGAAGAATCTGTGTGTGTATCAATCTTGTTGGAAAATGACATAAATTGGATACAGATCTGCATTTATTTAACTACTGAATTTAAATTATCATTTAGCTCGGTTTCAGACCATTCGAAATTGTAATACGTAACAATACGGATACTGATAAGTTAATTTTACATTTTTTTTCATATACCTTTTCGAGTGAAATGGTTTTTCTACCACATTTTATGTAAAGAAAGAATGTTTTATTTAAAAATGAGATCTAAAAACACATATATACCATTCTTTAGTACATTTTTAAAAATGTTTTCATTATTTAGACATGTAAAAATCTAACAGAATATATGTGTATTGAAAGATTAATGTTGAAAATAATTCTGAAATTATCAAGTGTATCTTCAGAAATTGTGGCGAGCCTTTAGTAAAAGGTGTAATTCTGTTCTACACAAAATCAGATGTGTTAAAAAGTATTTCTACTCAAAATGTATGTTTGAATTGATGACAGGATGATGTTCATGTGAAGATTAGAAATACTCTTGTTCATCATACAGTTTGCATACACTAGCACGTGCATAACCTCTAGAACCTCCGAAATGCATACTTGCAGGGTTTTTTTCAGGATCCCTATATATTATATTTGGTATTTAATCTCCTCTGCCACTAAATGTCATTAAATAAGCAATGTAGGATAAAATGAATAGTTGACAAATGTGACAGCAAATACATAATATTATGTGGAATTATACCCTTTAAAAGGTCATGGCATGCGCACTTGGGTCACCACCCATGCACTTAGGGTTAAGGCGAAATTGTTTAATTGTGACAATACAGACATTGTAAAATCGTTTTAATTGTGTGTTTGAGTGTATACAATGTTTTATTTTGTATAATTAAAAATGAAATTTTAATTTTACCTAACAGAACGTTACTAATGAACTTTTTACGCCCTTGACGTTTCAAAACAACGTGCAGTATGGATTATTTGATGTTTCAAAATAAACTTTCATTAGTAGCTTGAAATTGATAGATTGCATCGTGACAAGAAATATTCTTAATGACCGGCTGCTGATCTTGAAGTTATTTTATAAG
>NW_013745097.1:0-1883 GCF_000517525.1 Limulus polyphemus
GAGGCATTGATTGGGCTCGCAACAATAGGCTTCTCCTGCGCTCTAAGCAGGCAGCCTTACTTCGGGGTAACCCCATTGACCAGTGGACTTGGTTGGACATTGAGAGGCTTCAGGGGACCTAGGTTTAGAATATCGTAAGCTCTTCCGAGCTGCCAGCATTACGCACTTGACTGAGTCATTGCATGCCTAAAGCCTGGGTAGCATTCCTCTGTGCAAGGCCCGGGAGAGAGCTGAACATAAACACATCTCCTCCATGTTGACGATGGATGGTCGTTTGTCATCTGACACGAATGACATCCTCAACACGTGCTTTGCATATTTCAGCTCCTTGTTTTCGGCTACACCAGTCGACTGTAGTGTTTGGGATGACATCACCCAGTTTTAACCGACTCTGGACCAGTCACTCCACGAAGACTTGCCTCGAGCTCTCTTCGTGGGTAAATGCTGGACTGCTGTCCAGTGCTTACTTTTGGGTAAGTGTACAGGGCCAGACGGCTTGCCAGTTGAGTTTTACTGCCATGTGTGGCATGTCATTAGACCTTCCTTTGTGCAGGTCTTTAATGACTGCTTGGCACGTGGCTGGTTGCCTGCTGGGATGCTCAATGGGCTGATTAACTTACTCTGTAAGGATTCTGATCACTTCACCGACATCTCCTCCTGGAGACCAATATCTCTTCTAAACGTTGATTCAAAAATCGTGGCAAATGTTTTGTGTGCTCGTCTGAGAGTGGTGATGCCCACCCTGGTTCTTAGCACTCAAACGTGTGGGGCTCAGGGGTGGAGTATCCAACAGAACCTTGTCCTTCTCCGGGACTTATTTCACTATCTTACTAATTGTGCTGTCCCGGCAATTTTTGTTCCATTCGATCAGAGCAAGGCCTTTGATCGAGTTCACCACGATTTCTTGTGGTACATTTTGGGGCGATATGGCTTTGCCTCCACCTTTTGTTTTATCTCAAGGTGTTCGTAAAGGTTGTCCTTTATCACCTTCTTTGTACACACTTGTGATTGAGTGCCTTCTCTCGTACATTTTTCACACAGCTTCTATCCGAGGTGTTTTCCTGCCAGGTGGCGTGTCTGTCAAGTATGTCAGTCATGCTGATGATGTTAACCTTTTCCTGTCCGATCAGACATCCCTTGGTTCTGCATTGGCTGTTGTTACTTTGTATTCAAGAGCCAGTGCGGCTCAGTTAAATTACGTTAAATCTCGGGCTCGTTGGTTGGGCAGGTGGGCTTCATCTGCTGACACCCCATTTTGTCTTACTTGGACTTCCCCTCCAATTAAATGTTTTGGGATCTTCTTCCTTTCTGATCCCGAGACTGTCTGGGAGGATGTTGTTAGTCGTGTGTGTTCATCGGTGCAGGATTACCATTATTGCCCTGCAAAAGAAGTTTGCAGGGCAAATGTGATCCGCACACGTATCCTGCCTGGAAAATACTTGGAAGTTCCGTTATCTCTCAATAGATAGAGAAACAAGTAAGAGAAAAATACTGGAAGTTCAGTTATCTCTCAATAGATGGAGAAAAATACTTGGAAGTTCAGTTATCTCTCAATAGATGGAGAAAACATTAAAAAAATACTTGGAAGTTCAGTTATCTCTGAATAGATTGAGAAAAAATTAAGAAAAAATACTTGGAAGTTCAGTTATCTCTAAATAGATGGAGAAAAAATTAAGAAACATTTTTGGAAGTTCAGTTATCTCTCAATAGATGGAGAAAAATTAAGAAAAAATACTTGGAAGTTCAGTTATCTCTCGACAGATGGAGAAAAAATTACGAAAAAATACTCAGAAGTTCAGTTATCTCTTTATATATGGAGACTGTACTGAACTATTATTAAGAACCTTTACGTAAAACACAATAGAAGTAAGTACTGTCACTAC
>NW_013745098.1:0-1865 GCF_000517525.1 Limulus polyphemus
GTCGACATCATTGCCTATATATTTCATTACACTCATTAAGCATTGCCCTTTATTATCCTGAAGAAGAACAGTCGACTATTCGAAAGCGCTCGAGTTTTGAGTCTCGTTTGAAAACATTACAACTTTTCTATATGATCCTGTGTGCTAACTTCTTAACCAGAATTTACATTCCACTCATGGACCACAAACCCCACTTTAGTGAAGGTAAGTGACCTTTTCTTTCACCTCACATTGCCATTTTTGGATATTCTATTATTAAGTACCTCCATCAACACATTTCTTGCGTTAACAACCAACATATCTTAATTAAATCAATTAGTGGAGCCACCTTACTTGACCTTTTAGACACTGTAACTTTACTAACACAGTCTGTAAACTACTTAATTGTTCACGTCGGAACTAACGACATGGAAGGACGGCTTGTGGCTGTTTTAACGACTTGCAAACCTTACTAATGCATATTTTAACTCATGGTACTGATCTTCGTGTTTGTTTTTAAAGCGACATCTACCGTGATGTCAATAGGCATACTGATTTACCTCTAAGACAGCAGACCTGTACTACTGACTCTTTTGTTGGTGATCCTGTGTGCTAACTTCTTAACCAGAATATATACATTATTTAAATATTATTTAATCACACGTAGATGTATTAAAGTAAAAATAAATTTACAGGCTGAAATACCATGTTAAAATATAAGGTTATATTAACCCACAGGCTTTGCAGCTCTTTAAAAAATAAGAGCTCTTGATCAGAAGCACAGGCAAAAAGTAAAAAAACAACAGCTCTTACTCTTGGATAGCTCATTGTTAGAGCACTAGCATTGTTATCCGTATGAAAAGGGTTAACGTTTTTTTCATTTATTTGTTTTTTCACTGAACATATCTAACATTAATTATTATGATTAATATTTTCACTATTTATCTAGTTTCTAATTACTATAAAAACAACAACTGATCTTTCCTTGTCAAAACTCAGCACAGAGCAACAGAGACAAAAACATAAACGTCATTTATGAAATACCATGTTCCATTAAATAGACTTACATTAGAAAAACCGGAAGACATTTTAGGGCAAGAATAAAGAGCATGAAGACTGATGAAAACATACAATTAATCCTTGGCAGAACATGCCATACTGACTGGACATAAAATATATTGTGACAATTACAGACACATCAGCTAAGGTAAATTGTGGAAAAACTATGTTTTTGCTTTTAAATAGTTGAACAATATCATCTCTGAGTACTCTCAATTTGAGCCACATTGATACAGCTATTCTAATATTCAAAATGTAAGAGAATATTGCAAATTTGATTGACGATGCTGTTCTTTGAATGTTCTTCAGTTTTATTTACATCCCTGATTATATATATATGCTGCAACTTCGACTGAAACGATAAAGGTAAAATACAATAAAAATATCTGGAATTATAAATAATATTTTATTGTTTTGATAGTGACTAATTTACTGGAAAAACATTTAGTGTACATTTTTATAATTTTTGAAGTAGGACGAATAACCTCTTAATACATTTAATTTTTGTCTCTTCTGTAGCTTTGTTTCCACTCAAAAGAACTATTATGACATTCCATTCATTAGTTTTTTCGATAGTGCTGCACCGACTGCAAGCTAAACTCTAAAGTTCTGAACCTGCCTGCTGTATCCTAGGGTTTATTACAGACATAAATTTAAATTGACAGAGATTATCTTTGTGACATTCAAGGCTATTGAGAATTTTTCCTAGGTAGTATGCAAATGCTTATTAGTTTTTCTTATTGTCTTTGTAGCAAGAAGATATTAATCAGTTAGATTTAAGAATTGTTCAGATATATATGTTTCTAGCCGTGTATATAGATTTACCA
>NW_013745099.1:0-2846 GCF_000517525.1 Limulus polyphemus
AGCTTCGTATTATCATTTGTGCCACTTTTGTGATCATTTTTTTACTACTTTATTGGCTTTTTGAAAGAGTTTGTGTAGTGCAGTGAAGCTTTTTGTTTCTGCTTTGTTATCGATTTCCTGCTACCCCAGGTTACTAAATCGATGGATCTTAACCAAATTCGGTATGTATATTAACTAGTTCGTTCCACAGTATCATGCAAAGTTTCACCTTCCTACTATTCGTTTTAAAGGAGTTACGGGAGGTTTTGCGTTTTGTACCAGTACTTCGTCACATTTAAACGAATCTCCTTAATTTTTTTATGGAAGGTTCGTGTGAACTTTACACATATACTTACAAAATTATAACTTTCTAGTATTAGTTTTACGATTTTTGTGGTCATTTTTTGTTTCTCTTTTATTGGCTTCCCTGAAAGCGTATGTGTACTGCAGTGAAGATTTTGGTTACTGATTGTTTCTCGATTTCTTGTTACCAGAGGGTCTTGAATTGACGGTTTTTTACCAAATTTTGTAGTTAGGTACACTTTCTCGTTACACAGTAAAATGCAGAGTTTTACCCTCCAACTGTTAATTTTAAGGGAGTTATGGAAGGTTTTGCGTTTTGTACAGTACTTCGTGCCATTTAAACGGATCTTCTCAAATTGTTTTATGAAAGTTCGTTGCACACTGGCGTAATTACATGTAAAATTCTACCTTCGTATTATCATTTTTGCGACTTTTATGATCTTTTTCTACTACTTTATTGTCTTTCTGAAAGAGTATGTGTACTGCACTGAAGATTTTTGATTCTGCTCTGTTATCGATTTCCTGCTACCCCAGGTTATTAAATCGATGGATCTTAACCAAATTCGGTATGGATAATAACTAGTTCGTTCCACAGTATCATGCAAAGTTTCACTTTCCTACTATTCATTTTAAAGGAGTTACAGGAGGATTTGCGTTTTGTACCAGTACTTCGACATATTTAGACGAATCTTCTTAATTTCTTATGGAAGATTCGTCTGAACTTTGCACATTTACTTACAAAATTATAACTTTCTAGTATTAGTTTTACGATTTTTGTCGTCGTTTTTTGTTAGTCTTTTATTGTCTTCCTTGAAATCGTATATGTACTGCAGTGAAGCTTTTGGTTACTGACTGTTTCTCGATTTCTTGTTACCAGAGGGTCTTGAATTGATGTTTCTTTACCAAATTTGGTATGTAGGTACACTTTTTCGTTACACAGTTATATGCAGAGTTTCACCCTCCTACTGTTCATTTTAAGGTAGTTGTGGAAGATTTTGCGTTTTGTACCAGTACTTTGTTCCATTTGGATGAATCTTCTGATATTTTTTTATGAACGTTCATTGCATACTGGCGTAATTACATGCAAAATTATAGCTTCGTATTATCATTTTTGCGACTTTTATGATTCTTTTTTTAAAATTCATTGGTTTTATGTAAGAGTATGTGTACTGCAGTGAAGCTTTTAGATTCTGCTCTCTTATCGATTTCCTGCTACCCCAGATTACTGAATTGATGGATCTTAACCAAATTCGGTATGTATATTAACTAGTTCGTTCCCCAGTATCATACAAAGTTTCACATTCCTACTATTCGTTTTAAAGGAGTTACGGGAGGTTTTGCGTTTTGTTCAAGTACTTCGTAACATTTAGACAAATCTTCTTAATTTTATTTATGGAAGGTTCGTGGGAACTTTACACATATACTTACAAAATTCTAACTCTCTAGTATTAGTTTTACGATGTTTGTGGTCGTTTTTTGTTTCTCTTTTATTGGCTTCCCTGAAAGCGTATGTGTACTGCAGTGAAGCTTTTGGTTACTCATTGTTTCTCGATTTCTTGTTACCAGAGGGTCTTGAATTGATGGTTCTTTACCAAATTTGGTATGTAGGTACACTTTATCGTTACACAGTTATATGCAGAGTTTCACCCTCCTACTGTTTCATTATAAGGGAGTTATGGAAGGTTTTGTGTTTTGTAGCAGTACTTCGTTCCATGTAAACGGATCTTCTCAAATTTTTTTTATGAACGTTCGTTGCATTCTTGCGTAATTACTTGGAAAATTCTAGCCTCGTATTATCATTTTTGCAACTTTTGTGATCATTTTTTTACTACTTTATTGGCTTTCTGAAAGAGTATGTATACTGCAGTGAAGCTTTTTGATTCTGCTCTCTTATCGATTTCCTGCTACCCCAGGTTACTGAACCGATGGATCTTAACCAAATTCGGTATGTATATTAACTAGTTCGTTCCACAGTATAATACAAAGTTTCACCTTCCTACTTTTCCTTTTAACAGAGTTACGGGATGTTTTGTGTTTTTTACCAGAACTTCGTAACATTTAGACGAATCTTCTTAATTTTTTAGGGAAGGTTGGTGGGAATATTGCACATTTACTGAGAAAATTCTAACTTTCTAGTATTAGTTTTACGATTTTTGTGGTCGTTTTTTGTTTCTCTTCTATTGGCTTCCCTGAAAGCCTATGTGTACTGCAGTGAAGCTTTTGGTTACTGATTGTTTCTCGATTTCTTGTTACCAGAGGGTCTCGAATTGATGGTTCTTTACCAAATTTGGTATATAGGGACACTTTATCGTTACACAGTTATTTGCAGAATTTCACCCTCCTAATGCTCATTATAAAGGAGTTATGGAAGGTTTTTCGTTTTGTACCAGTATTTCGTTCCATTTGGACGGATCTTCTCAAATTTTTTTATGAACGTTCGTTGCCTTCTTGCGTAATTACTTGGAAAATTCTAGACTTGTATTATCATTTTTGCAACTTTTGTGATCATTTTTTTACTACTTTATTGGCTTTCTGAAAGAAAAAGTGTACTGCACTGAAGCTTT
>NW_013745100.1:0-878 GCF_000517525.1 Limulus polyphemus
GTTCTTGTATTTAATTAATTTTGTTTTAGCTCATACATTATTTGGGACTGTTATTGTCTTTAACTTATATTGTGATAGCTCTTACATCTCTCTCGAAACTGTTCTTGTCTTTAATTAATATTGTAGTAGCTCTTACATCTCTATGGAAACTGTTGTTTTCTTTAATTGCTATTGTAATAGCTCTTACATCTCTCGGAACTGTTCTTGTATTTAATTTATATTGTTATAGCTCTTACATTTCTCGGGACTGTTATTGTCTTTAATTTATATTTTAATAGCTCTTACATCTCTCGGGACTGTTCTTTACATTAATTTATATTGTTATAGCTCTTACATTTCTCGGGACTGTTATTGTCTTTAATTTATATTTTAATAGCTCTTACATCTCTCGGGACTGTTCTTTACATTAATTTATATTGTAATAGCTCTTATATCTCTCGTGACTGTTATTGTTTTTACTTTATATTGTTTTAGCTCTTATATCTCTCGAGACTGTTATTGTCTTTAATATATATTGTAAAAGCTCTTTCATCTCTTGGGACTGTTCTTGTATTTAATTTATTTTGTTATAGCTCTTACATCTCTCAGGACTGTTCTTGTATTTAATTTAAATTGTTATAGCTCTAACATCTCTCGGGACTGTTCTTCACTTTAATTTACATTGTAATAGCTCTTACATCTTTCGGTACTGTTATTGTCATTAACTTACATTGTAATAGCTCTTACATCTCTCGGGACTGTTAATGTATTTAATTTATATTGTTATAGCTGATACATTTGTCGGGATGTTTTTGTCTTTAATTTATATTGCATAAGATCTTACATCTTTCGATACTGTTCTTGTATTTCATTTATATTGTTAAAGCTCTTACATCTCT
>NW_013745101.1:0-986 GCF_000517525.1 Limulus polyphemus
GTTTCTATATAGACGTTAAAAACATAAATATAGTTATATTAAACAGCAGAAGTGTTTCTATATAGACGTTAAAAACATAAATATAGTTATATTAAACAGCAGAAGTGTTTCTATATAGACGTTAAAAACATAAATATAGTTATATTAAACAGCAGAAGTGTTTCTATATAGACGTTAAAAACATAAATATAGTTATATTAAACAGCAGAAGTGTTTCTAGACATTAAAAAGACACATGTAGTTATATTAAATAACAGAAGTGTTTCTAGACATTAACATAACATAATGTTTTGGGACAACATGGGATCTATTGGTCCATCTCGGTTGTTCCATACTCTAAACTAAATTAAAACTATTAATAAATAAATTCAAAAAAATTTTAAAGCCATCTTAAAGTCAGTCCTTTTCATTCATATACTTATCAAGCTTTTTCCTAAACTTACTTAAATTTACTGCCTCTATAAATATCCGAAGGCAACCCATTCCAAAGCCCAACCACCCTGTTAGAAAAATGAAACTGTCTTAGCTGAAGATGACTCCTACCTTGCCAAAATTTATATATTTGTGGCCCCTAGTCCTACTATTAAATATAAAAAAGATGATGCATCAACACTATCAATTCCCTTTACAATCTTAAACACCTCAATAGCTATTATGTCAGAATTTAAAAAATGCTTCGATAATGGTGTGACTAGTCTTACTCAATTTCTTACCCCTTTATATTAATGGATCTTTAAACTTCTCGTGGTCGTCGGAACGGTTTCTTATTCGCTGAACTACCCATGGTAATCATATAAACTGACCACGCAACACAGTTATTTGTCTAGTACAGAGCAAAAGCCTTCGCCGGTCTTTTTATTTTAACAGAATCGCAGATAGTTAAATTATAGTCATATTTCGTGAGCTACATTGCTGAGACTATGCTGAACTTATCTATATATGTATCACACCAGCACGGTTATCTGGCTCATATTTATAAACACTGG
>NW_013745102.1:0-944 GCF_000517525.1 Limulus polyphemus
CACCGTATTTCAAATTTGCTACTTTTATTACGAAGAATAGGAAGTTTCAGGTTTTATAAAATTTCTAACACAAAACTTTCATTCTTCTTCGATCATCATTCCCAATACTCATCTGAAATTGAATTAATTATTACGATTTTTTTCTCAAAAGTAAGAAATAATATGTTTAAGTTGACAGAAATAGTGGCTAGAACAGTTTAAAAACAAAACTGGCATCGCAATTTCAAGATGTTGAAAGAAAGAATACAAGTCAGAGAGTGACTTCTGTTAACTGCAGTTGTACAACAAAATTGATTGTAAACAGAAACAAAAAGGATTTATTGTGTTTTATAACATTCTTTCAGCGGTACTTGTAAACCGTAAATCGTGTTACGATTTTCAGTTATTCTCTGATTAGAAACAGGCTAACCACCTTCAATTCACGGATTTCGTTTTATCTTGTTTGTTTGTTTGTAATTAAGCACAAAGCTACACAATGGGCTATCTGTGTTCTACCTAACACGGGTATCGAAACCCGGATTCTGACGTTGTAAGTCCGCAGATATACAGCTGTGCCACTGGGGGGCGGCTCGTTTTATCTTTCTTTATTCTGCTCAGAACCAAGAATGTTTTTACAGTATAAACACATTTTAAGCGTCATTTTTAATCCAGATTTCACATTTTTGACCTCTTCCCCCCCTCCTGTAGAGTTGTTTATTTTCGTTTCAGTAAATGTTAATGTTTTATAAGGCCATGTCCATGTATAATACACTGTTAACATTTGTACGTACTTATCATTTCACTGACGCTAGGTCCGTGCGATTGTCGTGCACACTCACTAACAGTTAAATAAACACTGGAATGTTACTAACTCATCTTTTCATTTCACGAACACCTTATTTCAAAAATCTGGCTCATATTTATAAACACTGGAATGTTACTAACTCATCTTTTCATTTCACGAA
>NW_013745103.1:0-2509 GCF_000517525.1 Limulus polyphemus
CCACTGGACTTGGAACACTTGGACCATCAACAACGATCACCTCTTGGACTGAAGCGTGACCACTGGACATGGAACACTTGGACCATCAACAACGACAAACGCTATAACAACAATACGTCTCTCTCTGACTGCAGATCAATTACACGCTGTCTACACACATTACATTAGTGCGTCACGTTGTCACCCTAGTTCTATGAGAATGGTAATGTGTTTTCAATGGGCCTAATTCTATGGCAATATGTTTTGAAAGCACTACCATCGTACCGAAATAAAAAATATAAATAAAAACATACCATATTTCGAAACATATTATGACTGCAGGACCTTCCTAGACAACTCCAGTTACATCACTACTTCACCAAGTTAATAACTTTAGCTTTTAAGTTGGCTGATACGCGAAAAACTATCAAAGTTAAGCCTAAATTTATGTCCAGTGATTCGTAAGTAATGTATGTTCGATTACACGAGGGCAATGCCAAGAAAAAAGTGTATCTAAAAGTGTTGTTCTCTTTTGAAAACTCACCAGTTCTTCTGAACCTGTTCAAAGAGGACTGGTTTATTGTATTTACTGACAAACCACAATTGGTGCATAAGCTTGAAGAAGATAACCAAACTTGTGATACTTTTAGCGCGACTGTTGAAAATAAGTGTATCGTAAGGTTGTATTCGGAAAGAATAAACCAGTTTTATTAAGTAAGGACTTGTGTCGCTAAAGTTTCGTCGGAACGAAGTTACGGAAAGTTAATTAACAAACGGAGACGTAACACTATTATATTGTGACCTAGGCTGAATGAGTAGTGACTCCATGTTACAAGAAAAAATGTCTTGTCTGGTAAGTTAGAAATTGGAGACAAGTAGAAGTCCTTGCTAGAGATTTGTGACCTTATCATACCATCATACCCATCTGCCCAAATACTACCTTATTTTGTGGTGGCTCGCAGACAGCTCAACAGTATCTGGAGAATAGTCGCCCAAGAAATGTACAAGTCTGGACTCGTCAGAAAAATATTATAGTGTACTAAAACAGAAGGAGACTGTGATATCCACTGCTGTCGAAGCTGGAGAGAGAGGACTAGTTTCCGTCTATCTACTGTACCATTTTAGTTCATGCTAAAAGTAGCAGCCGTTTAACGTGAGTCATTCTCCACATTTTTCCTCAAATCACAAAGAGTCAATTCTGTTAGTTTGGGGCTTACCAGCCGCGTAGAAACTGTTTGTTTTTCGCCCTAATCGGACAGAGTTACTGTAAGCGTTCGAGAGGATTTTTCGTTTAATTTGATTGTCCTTCCATCGTCCAACTTTGCGACATTTCGCTAATTCCTGGTATCCTTTCGGTGCCGCTACTATTCCGTTACGTTCATTGAGCTATTCTCGAGATTGTTTGCATGTGACGTCATTGAAATGGTCGATTTGTATTCTAGGGTGTGTCAACTTATTGGTAGGTTGTATGAGTGTGTGTTAAGCAATACCTGAACATCATTGGAACTTAAACACGTGTTAAAGTGAAAATGCTTTGGTTATTTCCAGTTCAGAACAGGACGGTTACAGCTTCACGATATTTCCCTCCAGGTGGCATGCTTAGATTTACTCTAGCGACGCTGAATGTTTCTGTCATTAAATTCGCTTTAAAATCTTAAAGAATAAACATAATAAAAGCAGAAATCGTATTTTATGTGGCGAATCATTTAACAGATCATTTGTAATATATTAGTAAAGCTTAATGTTTCCAGGAGCATCAGAATAAAATAGCTTATGTCACCGTGACGTCAGACAGCCGCCGAGTACTGTCTACAGATACACAGGGCAACTACCGACTCTGGCAAGCAGACAGCGGAAATCAGTTTCTTATTTACACACGACCAGTTCACCAGATGTCGCTGCACGCAATACTGTCTTCGTAATTGGCGGTAAAAATGACAATTGGTAAGAACAGTCAATCCAAGATTTAAATAAGTTCTATTATTATTATAAATATGTAATCATCAATATATGAAATGTGTGATAACCGCTACGTGTCTCTGTGTGAAATTTCTGTATTCGTATGTGCTATACAAGTTAATATCAATTGCAGATGTGTGGTGTTTTTTGCACATTATTCTTAACCTGTCCATTATTGCTTGAAATCAGAGGTGTGTAAAAAGTAACATTTATAGGCAGTACCTGGGTATTAACAGTGCTCCCAATAACTACCTTATCATTTCAATTGATCTTTTTAGACAACAAATTAAGTTATAAACAATAGAAATTCCCATAATGTATCAGATGTTCGTTTAATAAAACCGTTAGTTAAGTTCTGACTCAATTTCTATGATGTATTTGTTCCACTACCTAAATAATTTACTTTATACTTCTATCTAGTTCCATTGTTCCAGAACCTAAATAATTTACTTTATACTTCTATCTAGTTCCATTGTTCCACTACCTAAACAATTTACTTTATACTTCTATCTAGTTCCATTGTTCCACTACCTAAACAACTTACTTTATACTTCTATCTAGTTCCATTGTT
>NW_013745104.1:0-2281 GCF_000517525.1 Limulus polyphemus
TGGATACTTCCTCAGTCAACCATTGTGGATACTTCCTCAGTTAACCATTATGGATACTTCCTCAGTCAACCATTATGGATACTTCCTCAGTCAACCATTATGGATACTTCCTCAGTCAACCATTATGATACAAGCAAAAATAAACAAACAGCGTCAATCCCTGGACTAAAGTTAAATAGACTACCATACTAAGGTTTGTTTGTTTGCTTTGGATTTCGCACAAAGCTACACGAGGGCTATCTGCGCTAGCCGTCCCTAATCTAGTAGTGTAAGACTAGAGGGAAGGCAGCTAGTCATCACCACCAACCGCCAACTCTTGGGCTACTCTCTTACCAACGAATAGTGGGATTGACTGTCACATTATAACGCCCCCACGGCTGAAAGGGCGAGCATGTTTGGTGTGACGGGGATCCGAACCCTCGACCCTCAGATTGCGAGTCGAGCGTCTTAACCACCTGGCCATGCCGGGCCGGGATTGACGCTATGTTTATGTTATGATTCGCATGATGTATTTCATCCGTATTAGGCAAAGAAATTCAATTTTTTTTACAGCTACAGATTGTTTTTGTATATTTTAATTTTGTTTACTTTGATAATCATAGCGTTTTCGGCCTGTTGTTGTTGTTCGAATTGTACGGGTTTTCGATAAAACAATGTTTGTTTGTTTGAGGTTAAGCACAAAGCTATACAAAGGGCAACCTGTGCTCTGCACGTCACGGGTATCGAAAGTCCGTAGACATACCGCTATGCCACTGGGGTGCGAGAAGAAAATGAAGTGAACACATAGCTACTACGAACTTTTTTGTGTCACGATACGTACGTAATAACGTCATAACAATAACGTTATAAAAAATAACACCAGTAACATTAAGAGTAAAATATAATATCAACAATATTGTGTCTTATAACAATAACACCAGTAACATTAGGAGTAAAATATAATATCAACAATATCGTGTCTTATAACAATAACACCAGTAACATTAGCAGTAAAATATAATATTAACAATATCGTGTCTTGTAACAATAACACCAGTAACATTAGGAGTAAAATATAATATTAACAATATCGTGTCTTGTAACAATAACACCAGTAACATTAGGAGTAAAATATAATATCAACAATATCGTCTCTTATAACAATAACACCAGTAACATTAGCAGTAAAATATAATATTAACAATGTCGTGTCTTGTAACAATAACACCAGTAACATTAGGAGTAAAATATAATATCAACAATATCGTGTCTTGTAACAATAACACCAGTAACATTAAGAGTAAAATATAATATCAACAATATCGTGTCTTGTAACAATAACACCAGTAACATTAGGAGTAAAATATAATATCAACAATATCGTGTCTTATAACAATAACACCAATAACATTAGGAGTAATGTTACTGGTGTTATTGTTATAAGACACAATATTGTTGATATTATATTTTTTAAGAGTAAAATACAATATTGTGTCTTATAACAATAGCAGGAGTAGCATTACGAGAAAAATATAATAGCAACAATACCGTGTCTTATAGTAATAACATCAGTAACATTGCGTGAAAAGTGCTCCGTTATCATCAGTATTGTCAAGTCACTTGAACATAGAATGAAACCATTAATATTAAGGAGTCATTTCATAACCTCTACAAATTGTTCAATGTTGATTCTAATTAAGTTCTAAGAACGTTTGAGTGAAAGTAAGAATATTTCAATCCAACTATGTCTGCTACAAACAGTGCTGACAAGGCATTACACCCAATTTATATTATCAAATTCTGCGAACAACAATTGTTACGGTGTAAATTAGATTAATTGGTAAAGTATAATTATTATAAATTAAGTATTAGTCATTTACAAATCACAATTAGGGTTAAGATAAATAACGCCATGTTATTATTCATTTTCAACAAATTACTTGTCATTATTTAGTTTTACTTAAATTAACTCGTTTCGCTATCCCGAAAACTAACGAACCATCAAGTTAGTCTCCACCATCCCAGGGTATTTAAAGCGTCAGAGGGAAGGGATTATATTATTAATTACCAGATCTTCTGAAAGAGAGTAAAAAAAAAAGTGCACGGTAATATATGAACCACACTATATCTGTTATATGCAGAACTGACGAGGCCTTTCGCTTAATACTAGGGTTGGAATACGACAAATACAGTAATGGTGTTGAGACTCTATTTAACTTATGTATATGCTTATTGTCACAAACATGCCTGACGCATTTGGTTTAAAACAGATTAAAACACATTTTAATATATAGTTTCAACC
>NW_013745105.1:0-1244 GCF_000517525.1 Limulus polyphemus
CAGACCCCGTAGCTAAACCCTAATGCAGACATCTTCAGTCCTGCCAGAAGTCACATTCCAGACATGAGTGTAAGCAATAGGGATGATCTAGTACGAAGGAAGCCACAGGAATTCAATGGGAAGGCACCATGGGAAGCATATAGAGCACAATTTGATCTTCTGGCCGAAATGAATGGATGTACAGACGAGCAGAAAGCAGTGTACCTGACACCGAGCTTGAAGAGACAACCACTGGAAATACAGTTGTCAGCAGACGACAGGCACAACTATAGAGCACTGGTAGCGGCTCTAGAACTCAGGTATGGAACTCAAAATCAGTCAAAAGTCTAAAGGGCTAGGTTTAGGACGAGAGTCCATGCTAAAGGGGAGAGCCTACAAGAGCTGGCACAGGATTTGGAAAATATGGCACACAAGGCTTACCCAACTGGATCACTCCATGTCCTCAAGCTGTTGCTGAGGGATCAGTTTGTAGATGCCTTGGACAGTCCACAACTGAAGATGCAAGTAAAGCAAGCACACCCCTCTACTATGCAGGATTTGAATCCTACGTTAAGTCCAGCACAGAGGTACCAAGGTTGGTACAGTCATCAGGATTCAAGGCCAGGAAGGGGCAGCTTTCAAAGCTGGCACTGTAACAAACCTGGGCACAAGAGAGCTCAATGCCGGCAACTTCAACACAGGAAAGATGCCACGGCAGGAAAGGCTGCTACCTAAAAGGTTGTTGGAACTGTGGACAGCTAGGACATATGAAGAGCCAGTGTAAGAAGAATACTACCAATAAGTCAGCCTTGGGGAAACCAGTAGTGGTTGGTGCTGAGTGGTTGGTTCTAAAGTAACTGAACTCGCCTATGTTGGCTTTGACTGAAAAGAGTCAATTATTTAATGCCCTAGATACAACTGTGAGTTGTTTTGAATGTATATTATTTCAAAACAAATGAATTGTGTACTATGCATTTATTGTTGAAATTTATCGTCAACAAGTCATAGTAAGTCCTACTGTAAGGAATCTGGCTCTATAAAAACTTGAGAACTTTACCTTATTCATTATATATATAGCTGAAGATGGAATATGTACATTCTGAAATGTTCAAGAATTAAGTGTTTATTACTGTACACACACGTGTCAAATAGTTCGTTGTGGTTCCTGTCGTTCTACTGTTTATCATTTCAGTTTGCCTATGAAGAAGAAAGGTCCTCCTTTCGAAAGGGAAAGAACTTGGGTTATACACTGAGTGGTCACAAGT
>NW_013745106.1:0-640 GCF_000517525.1 Limulus polyphemus
GTCACTTTTTCTGAAAAGGTGGTGTCTATTTACTTGTGACCACGCTGTGTAGGTTAAGTATCTTTATGTGAAATTGATTTTCTTGAATCTACGTGTTTTTCAATCATCACGAATTCCTATTTATATGGTTAGAAAAAAACATATAAATGCTCAAAAATTAAATGTTTGTTACAGTACACAAATGTGCTAAATGTTCGTTGTTGTTGCTGTCATTCTACTGTTTATTATTAAACTTCAATTCCAGTTGAATAAACTGGAATTATTCTGTAAAGTGTGAGATATAGTGAAGATTGGGTGATGTCATGCAGGCTACTTTGGAAATCCAGAAGTGTTTGAGTATCTTTCAATATATTGTTATAAGTGTTTTTCATTCCCAGTGCAATAATACGTGAAACAAGGATGTTAGGTAAAAAGAAGTCAGAGATGTATTGTTTAAAAAAAAGAAAAATGTTCAAGAGAAACTACACTGAGTATTGATAAAGTAAAACAAGGGTGACAGAGATATAACGATTGATTATAAAAGAAAAGTTAAGTGGATATAATTAAGAATGTTACATGGAAAGTTACCATAAATAAATAATAAGTACTAGTAGGCTTAGAAATAAAAATTGAGAATTCACACTACATTGGACAATATATA
>NW_013745107.1:0-2508 GCF_000517525.1 Limulus polyphemus
TAGATGCTACCCAAAATCCTATTAGCCATATTGCTAGCTATAATACACTATTTAGATGACTTAAGTGATTTTTCAGTCACAACCCCAATATCTTTTTCTTCAAGCACAGTATTTAATGTATTCCCATTTAAATTGTAACAATAATTTGAATTGTGAAAACCTACATGCATGACCTTACATTTTGGATAGTTAAACATCATCTGCCACATATTGGCCCAATGCATCAAATGATCTAAATCTCCCTGTAAGTATCCAGTATCTTTGATACAGATAGCCACCTCCAAAATCCTAATGTCATCTGCAAACTTCAATACTTTGTTAGTCATTCCAGAGTCAATATCATTAACAAAAATCACAAACAACAGAAAACCCAGCACAGAATCCTGATCCAGATCCAGTGGGATCTAACTCCATTTATCACTACTCCCCAGCCAATTTAATAACATTTCTCCCACACCCACAGATTTAATTTTTGTGTTTTTTTTTCTGAGGCACCTTATCAAACACTTTCTGAAAATCAAGGTAAACCAAATCCACAGTATTTCCTTCATCAACTCTTGCAGTAACATTCTCCAAGAATGTCAGAAGATTTGTTAAACAAGGCTTTCCCTCAGTGAAACCATGCTGAAAATCAAGGTAAACCAAATCCACAGTATTTCCTTCATCAACTCTTGGAGTAACATTCTCCAAGAATGTCAGAAGATTTGTTAAACAAGGCTTTCCCTCAGTGAAACCATGCTGACTTTTTGACACTTCATTAAACTGCAGTTAAGTGATTCTGCAATGCATCTTTAATCATACTCTACAAAACCTTTACAACTACTGATATAAGACTAACTGGCCTATAATTGCTTGGACAATCTTTATCACCTACTTTAAATATTGAACTAACATTAGCCAACTTCCAATCTTCTAATATTCTTCCACTACTCAATCACCTATACAAATATTAGCTAGCAGTTCACAAATAAAATCTTTAAGTTCCTTTAAACTTTGGGATAAAAGTTGTCTGGTCCAGGGGATTTATCAATTTTTTAGGTTTTCCAGCTTTTTTCTACAATTTCAGAACTTAAAATGATATCTTTTACATCAATGTTTTTCCCATACATTAAGTGCTCTGGTTGAGACATAATACTTGTATCTTCCTTCGTAAAAACTGAAGAGAACATATAATGTAATAAGTTTACCATCTTCCCGAGATCAGCTCCCCACTATCATTTTTAAGATGCCCAATCCCCACCCTAACATTTTGCTTACCCATCATATACCTAAAGAATTCCTTATTGTTTGATTTAACTCTCTCAGCCAATCTTCTTTCATATACAGTTTTTGCACTTTTAACTTGTTTGTTAATCAGCTCTCTTCATTTCCTATAGTCCTCCAAGTCCTTATTATTTCCGGTAAGTTTCTTGAAGTTATTATGTTTATCCCTAATATGATATCTTAAACCTTTACTAAACCATACTGGCTTATTCCTCTCCATTGCCCCTTTTTTTTGTATGGAATATGTATGTTCTGTATGCATATCAATTTTTACCTAAATACTTCTCACAACTGTTCAAGATCCTCTCCCAACTCTTTAGTCCAACTTACAGAAGCCAGATCACGTCTCATTCCATCAAAATTGGCTTTCCTGAAATCTGCAATCAGGATACTATTCTTCCTCAATTCTACACGTAGTAAAGTTACAAATCTAATAGTGTAATGGTTGCTTGTATCTAAATGCTCACTCAACACAACTCTGTCAATCATATTAAATCTAATATAACTTCCTATCTTGTAGGTTCTACATAATAGGATTAGCATGATATTAAAGCTATAGAGATATAACAAGATAAAACTCAGTCACTCTGAACGTTAGAGCTATGAAAAACCCAATATAAAGTTGGCCATTTTTTTTTAATGGCGATGTTAAACGTGGTAACAAAATCTCGCCTTTTGCCGTTAGAACTTCGTTTTTAACGCACACACGTGTAAAGAAATTGATTATTTGTTTACGGTATAAAACATTGCTGGAGCTATTGATAAAAAAGGTATGAAGAAATGCACAACTCTTATTTTTTGTTTTTTAGATTTTCTGTTGACCTCCTTTCTGTCACTGTTGTATTTTGTGATCGAATTTCATTGATAAAAAGTCTTGAGATGTTTTTTTGTGAGGTTATTTTTTTTATCATTCAACATGGATGCTGACAGGTGACTCCTGTGTCATGTTGTTTGTGAAACATATTTCCTCTAGAAATGTAACGGTTGCTGTTTTGTCTCGTTGAAAACGTCTTACTCTACGCACATAGTCTAGAATTAATTTATAAACTACGTTTGCTTCAAGATTTGATTAACTGCGTTGTGTACGAAACACGATCTTTTTAATCTCACCTCTTCTGTCAGCCAAAAAATATCCATTCGACTTCTTTGCTGAAAAATACGATGTTCTGGTAGAGAAAATACAACATTTAGGTAGTCTAAATACAACACTTAGGTAGTCTAAATACAACGTTTAATTAGTGGAAA
>NW_013745108.1:0-1166 GCF_000517525.1 Limulus polyphemus
GTCCCCAAGTTTTATTCCAAAATACGCGTAATACGCTTTTTTAACGAATTCTGTAATGTTTTGCCTTTGTTTCTTTATAACAAATATAACAGAATATGTTTGGGTCACTTACACAACCTTTTGTTGCCATAGCAATGAATAAATAATATTGAAATGAAAAAAAATATTAAGTTTAACAAAATATGACCGAATTTCAATGAAAACTGTTCACTTGTGTAAAAGTACATATGACGTTTTGTGAAAAATCTGCACGAGATGGAGAAAAATGGATATCATTTTCAGATCCAGCGTACAGGAATTACTGTAGAACATGTAAACATTTCAAAACAATAAAACCATCGCAGGCCTGTGTAATGACTGACAATTGTGGATTTGGGACGTCGAGCATTCACATCCGTTCCTGATTTTTAGCTTCTGTTTTAATTTCAGATGTAAGATTAATGAATAAGGATACAATTTGATAAACGGTGAATCCCCGCAGCTGTACGATTTCAACGTTTACAAACACATTTTACCATTCCCACATTGCAGTTTGTACTATAGTTTTATTTTCTGGTACATATGCAACATTCTTATTTTCTAAAATTAACATAACAGTAGTATCCTGTTTATAAATGCCCCCAGTGGCTCAGTGGTAAGTCAGCAGGCTTACGACGCTAAATCATCTGATTTCAACATCCGTGGTGGGCAGAGCACAGATTGCCCATCGTGTAGCTTAAAAACAACAGAAACTATCTGTAAATAAATGAATTTAAAAAAATCAATTAACATGGAAGAAAAAGAATGAGCCAATATTGAGCAACAAAAATAGAGGTGTAAATAAACACACACATTATAAACTGCTTTATAACTACTAATTTTTATGTTTCTGTTAATATCTGGATACTATCAATGTCCAACCATCAACATTTATGTTATTTCATTGAACATGCAATTCATACACCAATGTTATTGTAAAATAAAATATATTGTACAAGAATATTAATGTCTGAATGGCGGTGTTAATATCTTTTATCATTGTTAAATGCATTACTATTCTGTCTAATACAGAGGGTTATCCAAAAGCTAATCATGAACTAAATTTAGCGGTACCATGTCTGTAGACCTAAGGCCTATTGGTCCTAAAACAACTGGTTGTTCATGGGGATGCAGGGTGAAGGGTTTAT
>NW_013745109.1:0-2207 GCF_000517525.1 Limulus polyphemus
GATGACCAAGCCTCTGGACTTTTGGAAGACCGTATTGTTTTCAGACGAATCAAGATTCGCTCAATTTTCGGACAGTGGAAGGATATGGGTGTGGAGGATTCCTCACCAAGAGTTTTGGCTCAACAGATTGCAGCCAACTGTGAAGCATGGTGGTTTCAGCGTGATGGTTTGGGGAGCTGTTTGGGCTGTTCCAGGAAGATGGAGTACCGTGTCACACTGGTAGAAACACCCAAAAGTGGCAGGAAGAAAATGGTATCCAGAAGTTGCCCTGGCCGAGCCAATCTCCTGACATGAGCCTCATCGAAAACCTTTGAGCCATATTCGACCGGCAAGTCAAGAAACAACAACAACAAAAAAACTTCGAAGAGCGATTTACTCCAAGTTTTGAAGCAAGAGTGCGCGAAAATCATACAATCTAAAATTGACGAGATGATTTTCATGATGCCCCAAAGGATCAACGAACTACACGAAGCAAAAGGGAGATCTGCTAGATATTAATTAAATTATAAATATATCAATTCATGTGAATATGACTGAAAATTTTCATTTTTTTCTGAAAAGGTGGTGTCTATTTACTTGTGATCACGCTGTGTATATACAGCCTTTAAGAATGTAATATGCAAGAAAAATATTAATAATTAAATGCACTTCTGTAAATCTGATCATTATGCCATAAAATTACAAATTGTAAGTGTAGTGGTAACGTTTTTCAACTTCTCTTAATACTATTTCTACTTTAATAGTCAATAAGAAATACAAACTTAGCTTTCTAACTGCTGCTACATTAAGTGTCTGAACTAATTTAGATAATTTTGTCCCTTGCTTTCTACAGTAAAATCCAAAGATGGCGAAACTTTGTGAATGTTATTATAGCTAGTACTAAACTTGTAACTGAAATAGGTTCCCAAGGAAAGACCATGAAATTATTGGTGGATCCTCATGGTCAAAGTAAAAGTTAGCATTGTCTAATCCTAGTGAGTGTATATGTATAGGGTCTCATTTCACATTCATGGGAATGTCAAGAAAGGACTGAATGGCTAAATAGGTAATGGTCAAATGTAGAACTAACGAGGACTGTGGACTGGGCAGTTAGTAAACACCAAAGATACAGATTATGTCAGTGATTAGACCATAAGCACATCTAAGCCCCATAGAAGTGTTGCTTAACTAAGGTAATTCATATAGTCACTCGACCTCTGATGGCGGGTTTTAGAGAAGAGTAATAATCGTAACCAAGCAATTATGAATCCTTTTCAATCTTCATACCTGGCTGACTTTTTAATCAATTTGATTACACTGACCTCACATTCTTCATTCTGGATCTTTGACATTTAAGATCACATTCTGCTCTAAACTGGCTATCTTGTTTTAAAATATCAAGTGACGATTCCATTCTTTTTATGTGCCAAAGTATTTGAAGACCACACAATTGGAAAACGTTTTGACTACCAGCACTTTCTGCTTAGCGAGAAGCTATAACACTCCACCAAACTCAAGATGCCTGGAACTAACCTGAGCTTCCACTCATTAGTGCCCATTTGCACATTAATGAAGAAGCATTACTGACAAATGCATTGGCAGTCAGGACCTCAGTAGATTGTTAGATCAACAATGAAGTTTACAGTAGTCAAGCCACCTCAGACAGAGAGAAGAGATGTCGTATATGCCGGACCTCACTGGACAGAATAGGGAAGCCAATCTTCACCTCCATAACGGATACTGAGCGCCTACTAACAGCACAACAACTGCTGCCAATAGCCCCAGTAAAGAAAGAGAAATGTTGGAAATTTTATCATCAAAATCCTCTGACTCACACCATTGGAAGATCAAACAACCTATGGAGAAGACATAAAATGTGCATCCATCCCTCACGGGAGCATTACATGACGAAGCTAAAGAGGATCTTCCTATAGATGAATATGCCTCGAGTGGCAGCTGAACATCAGGAGGCAAATGCAAACATTAAGGCACTCCAGCATACCATGTAGTACCAGAACAAACCAACAAAAAATTCCTTGCCAACAGTCAAATTATCATTGTAGACTAGCGCCTCTTTTGCAGTGAACGAGGAGGGGATGGGTTGAGAGCCAGGCCACATCATCAACTGATAGTTTGCAATCACTTGTGTTGGAAGTCATTCATGACGATGTTTGTTTGTTTGTTTGTTTTGAATTTTCGCGTCAAAGCTCCACGAGGACTATATGCGC
>NW_013745110.1:0-1116 GCF_000517525.1 Limulus polyphemus
TGATCCAACAACTGGATGACACGGGAACAATCAGTAGAGAAGTAACTGATCCAACAACTAGATGACACAGCAACAATCAGTAGAGAAGTAACTGATCCAACAACTGGATGACACGGGAACAATCAGTAGAGAAGTAACTGATCCAACAGCTGGATGACACGGGAACAATCGGTAGAGAAGTAACTGATCCAACAACTGGATGACACAGCAACAATCTATATAAAAGAAAAGAATTTCAAATGTATAATACACAAAACAAACTTGGCTTTCTTGTAGTTCAAATATAAACTTCATAGTAAAAAATAAAACATCAAAGCTTTTCAAAATTCAGAAGTAACCTATCTAATATCAGACATTAGAAAAACAAGGTTATTAAAAACACAAGAAAGTAGAAACACCTCAACTATATGCTATTAAAAAACCTGTAAATAGAAACTAGTTTCAACATATTCCTGTATACACTTGAAGAAAAATTAGTCAATATAACTTAACTAAGAATTCTATTGTTGCTGATTGAAAAGACAATAAAATGTATAAACTACAACAATAACACCAAGTATTTAAACTTATTTTTTAAAACATTTTATCAAGATACACAGTAGTCTGATATGCAGTGAAAAACAACCTGGATGACAAACTAACTATAGCTCTATTACTATCGTGTTTTAAATGTGTTTTAAATAACTATAGCTCTATTACTATCAGATATGTGATATCTGTTACAATGCTGGTGTAGTCTTGTTTTTATTTATAATAATAATACTACACCAGCATCATAACAGATATCACCTATTACTATCAGATATAGCTATAGTTATTTAAAACACCATAATAATAAGACTACACCAGCATTGTAACAGATATCATATATCTGATAGTAATAGAGCTATAGTTATTTAAAACACCATAATAACAAGACTACATCAGCATTGAATCAAACATCACATCAAGAATATACACCTGGAAAAAAGTTAAGCACCCCCGTGTTTTTTTCAAGTGATTCAGATTCGACGTTCTTGTGACTGATTATAAATTACCATTCAATCTAAACGTGTTTATCAAATGAAATTATGCATTATTGGGCACAAGAAAACAAGATTATCACCGTAAAATAAT
>NW_013745111.1:0-1486 GCF_000517525.1 Limulus polyphemus
GTAATAGAGCTATAGTTATTTAAAACACTATAATACCAAGATTACATCAGCAGTGTAACAGATGTCAAGAACATATCAAATATCTGATAGTCATAGAGCTATAGTTATTTGACACAATAATACCAAGATTACATCATCAGTGTAACAGATGTCACATAAAGAATATATCAAATATCTGATAGTACTACAGCTATAGTTATTTGATACTATAATAACAAGACTACATCAGCAGTGTAACAGACGTACCATCAAGAATATATCAACTATCTGGTAGTAATAGAGCTATAGTTATTTGACATAATAATAACAAGACTACATCAGGAGTGTAACAGGTGTCACATCAAGAATATATCAAATATCTGATAGTAATAGAGCCATAGTTATTTGGCACTATAATAACAAGACTACATCAGGAGTGTAACAGGTGTCACATCAAGAATATATCAAATATCTGATAGTAATAGAGCTATAGTTATTTGACACTATATTAACAACACTACATCAGCAGTGTAACAGATGTTACATCAAAAATATATCAAATATCTGATAGTAATAGAGCAATAGTTATTTGACACTATATTAACAACACTACATCAGCAGTGTAACAGATGTTACATCAAAAATATATCAAATATCTGATAGTAATAGAGCTATAGTTATTTGACATAATAATAACAAGACTACATCAGGAGTGTAACAGATGTTACATCGAGAATATATCAAATATCTGATAGTAATAGTTATAAAGTTATTTGACACTATAATAACAAGACTACATCAGGAGTGTAACAGACATCACATCAAGAATATATCAAGTATCTGATAGTAATAGAGCTATAGTTATTTGACACTATAATAACAAGACTACATCAGGAGTGTAACAGATGTTACATCGAGAATATATCAAATATCTGATAGTAATAGTTATAAAGTTATTTGACACAATAATAACAAGACTACATCAGCAGTGCAACAGACATCACATCAAGAGTATATCAAATATCTGATAGTAATAGAGCTATAGTTATTTGACACTATAATAACAAGACTACATCAGGAGTGTAACAGACATCACATCAAGAATATATCAAATATCCGATTGTAATAGAGCTATAATTATTTGACACAATCATAACAAGACTACATCAGCAGTGTAACAGATGTCACATCAAGAATATATCAAATATCTGATAGTAATAGAGCTATAATTATTCACCACAATAATAACGAGTACGTCAGCAGTGTAAGAGATGTCACATCAAGAATATATCAAATATCTGATAGTAACAGAACTATAGTTATTTGACATAATAATAACAAGACTACATCAGGAGTGTAACAGATGTTACATCAAGAATATATCAAATATCTGATAGTAATACATATAGTTATTAGACACTACAGTAACAAGACTACACCAGCAGTGTAACAGATGTCACATCAAGAATATATCAAATGTCTGATAGTAATAGAGCTATAGTTATTT
>NW_013745112.1:0-2760 GCF_000517525.1 Limulus polyphemus
GACAAGGGTAGTTTGTATGTACATATCTTTATCATTTACTTCATCAAGTGGACTGAGGCTTATTTATTGATTGAAATACTAACACTTTTTTTCCACTTATTTATTAACTTATATGGCTGTTGGTGACTTTTATTTCAATAATGTTTCCATTGTTTGTAAACGGGTATATTATATGACAGCTAAGAAGGTGATTATAGTAAGTTACAACAGAGTCTTATTAGTTGAACTCTAATTTGACCTTTTAATCTTTAAATTGAAGTTTTGGTCCTGGAGAGTATGTAAGATAAGAAAGAGCGGGGTTTTCATAGTTGCAAAAACTGCTAAGTTTTATCCATCAACAATTTGAAAACAATACATCATTATTCAGGTTTATTCAAGTAAATGTTTTTATAAACTTTAAAAGTTCTTCTGTATATGTTTAGGTGGTGTCCTCATAAGCAGGACGTGAAAGGGCGTAAACATGCACTAACTCTCTATCTTAGGCAAAGGTTACATGCTGGAATGATTGTTCAGTGGTGCTTATATTTGCTAAAACCTATTTCTGCATTATCACTCCCCTAAAGTATGGTCTTAGTCTAAATCAAATGTGATATAGAGACTTGAGTGATTTGATATGAGATGATGTAATTTATCTCCCATGTATATAATGAAAATATTATTGATTGAGGTTATCTAGTTTTATAGCATACTGCAACTGGAACCTTAATTTATCTCCCTTGTGTATAATGAGAATGATCATTGATTGAGGTTATCTAGTTTTATTGGATACTGCAACTGGAACTTTAGTTTATCTCTTTTGTGTATAATGAGAATGATCGTTGATTGAGGTTATCTAGTTTTATTGGATACTGGAACTGGAACTTTAGTTTATCTCCTTTGTGTATAATGAGAATGATCATTGATTGAGGTTATCTAGTTTTATTGGATACTGCAACTGGAACTTTAGTTTATCTCTTTTGTGTATAATGAGAATGATCATTGATTGAGGTTATCTAGTTTTATTGCATACTGCAACTGGAACTTTAGTTTATCTCCCTTGTATATAATAAGAATGATTATTGATTAAGATTGTCTAGTTTCATAGGATATTGCAACCGGAACCTTTGTTCTCTCTCTCTCTCTTAATTGTTTGACCAATCATTAGCTCTGACTTTGTCTTTATCCTGTTAGAAATATTTTGTACTTTCTCCAGGATTAGCTGCTGATTGTCAATAACTACTTAGAAACTGGCCAGCAGTTTGAGAATCCCACAGTTCAATATTATTTGTGTGTAAGTGCGTAGAATACATATTTTGTTTTGATTTTTCATTGACTTTTTCATTGTTTTGTTATATGTTTTTAATGTATTCACTGCTTAACTTAAATACTATTTACTGAATTAAGTGTTACAAATTAATAAACTTTAATACCATACAATCATCGAGACTAAACTGTCTCCTCTGTTTAAAATATGCAAGATAATTTTTGTTTTTAAGATCAGAAAATAGAACCTGTAGTCTGAATATTTTTACTCATATGTTATAATAACGCACTGTTGACACTTGGAATTCATGAAAAATGTACACTGTCAAGATTTTACTGCATTAATGGCTTAATAACCCTTTTTATTTGCTATTGTGGTTTTATTTTGCTTTTGAATACGAAGGGCGACCAACAGAGCCAAAAACGTTTCAAGGACGTTGTTATAAATACAAAATATGATGGTATGAATGTAACATAGCTCAGGGTTTGTACCCTTACTGCTGTATGAGAATAATGTCCACAAAACAGGCAATAACAAAATTACTCAAACTATTGTTCTAATTAATCCAACTTTTTATTTTATGGCTTTGACAAGGGCAAAATGGTGTTAAAAATGATAACTCAATAATTATTTAAAGTACAGTATGATAATTGTACACATACATTTAATTTATTTTGTAAATAGTACTATTGTACAGTATGATAATTGTACATATACATTTAATTTATTTTGTAAATAGCACTATTGTACAGTATGGTAATGGTACACATTTTACAAATAAAACTATTGTGTACATGGAAACATTAGTGTCGTGATTTTTATTGAATGTATGCAGAGAAAATTAGGGAAAACATTAGTAACTAGGTGAGTGGTCATATAGAACTGGCTAGGAAAACAACATTTTATTATTTGTATATTTAGATTTTAGTGCATGGGCAAAGAGTAAACACTTGTGTAGATTTTCATGGCTTTGTATTCTTGTTTCACTAACCTTTGGTTACTTTTGAAGATTTCTGATCCTTTCTCACGTGACTTTGTGAAGCTTCTGTTAAAGATGTTTCAATGAAGTATGACAAGATCAGCTGGGAATCCCTCCAGTGCGTTCATGTATAGCTTGAAATAAGATTTCGTTCTTTATTGGTCAGTCAATGATTAAAGTTAAATACAAAACCACGAACCACAAACGTTACTTGACTACCTTCTAGCTTAAAGAAATTGCAAAATGTATCTTTTGGAAACACTTAATCATATTTATTTTGTAAATAGTACTATTTTAAATGTATGTGTAAAATTACCATACTGTACAATAGTACTACTTACAAAATAAATTAAATGTATGTGCACCATTACCATACTGTAGAATAGTACTACTTACAAAATAAATTAAATGTATGTGTACAATTCTCATACTGTACAATAGTACTATTTACAAAATAAACTAAATGTACGTGTACAATTACCATACAATAGTACTACTTACAAAATAAATTAAATGTATGTGTACAATTCTCATACTG
>NW_013745113.1:0-915 GCF_000517525.1 Limulus polyphemus
GTATTTTATCTTAGTAAGCTGTAAATAGGTTAATATGTTTTAGCAAAATTCTAGAGTAGAACTTTTAAAAAGTAGATTATACAAAAATAAATCAGTATTAGCCAAAAAAGTATTAAATTCACTAATTTTTAAGAAATTTATTTAATATGGATTATGAGTCTAATTAAACATTCAGTATTCAAATCTTTTATCTCCTGCACAGTGCTATGTAGCTAATCTGCTTTTGCTATTTTATGATAACATTTTATATTTCAGTTAGATCTGTTTATATGTATTTTAATAAAGATCTTTTGACTTTTTAGGCAGCACAAAACATTGGTTTCCCTGTTATGATCAAGGCATCAGGAGGAGGAGGAGGAAAGGGAATAAGAAAAGCTGAAAATATAGATGACTTTCCAAATTTGTTTCGCCAGGTAACTGGACAAAGCAATTTGAATTTGTGTATAATATTAGGGAAAGTATTGTACAATATAATAACTTTTATAGGTTTATTTTTTAAACATATTCAGGCCATTGTTTTACACATTATATTCTGAAATTAACTTGTGTTATACAATCTACACATTACTGTGTTCAGTTAATATTACAAGTTTTCCAGATACAAAAATTCATATTTCTTGGTGAATTAATTTTAATAAAATAAAATTTAGATTTGTCCATGAATATATTGAGTATTTATTTTGAATAGTCTTTGTGCAAAATAATTTTCATGTTAAAATTAAAAATACTTTTCTTATTCTCGAATTTACTTTGTGTGATCCCTAAAACCTTCTGAATGCATTTCAAACATTTTTTTTTTCAGTGAAACTTTGTAGTTTATCTATTATTTTCTCTACCCCTATCTCAAAACAGGATCGGAGAATTCGACTGACCTCGTAACCACCAAAAAATTTAAATACACCTAAATTAACCTTT
>NW_013745114.1:0-1880 GCF_000517525.1 Limulus polyphemus
AGGAAATTTAAAAAGTCATCAAAATGTGTGTATAGAAACAAACAAAGTTACCGTCCCCTAATGTTTGTTTGTTATGGATTTCACGCAAAGCTACACGAGGGCTATCTGCGCTAGCCGTCCCTAATTTAGCAGTGTAAGACTAGAGGGAAGGCAGCTAGTCTTCACCACCCACCGCCAACTCTTGGGCTACTCTTTTACCAACGAATAGTGGGATTGACCGTCACATTATAACGCCCCCACGGCTGAAAGGGCGAACATGTTTGGTGGGATGGGTATTCGAACCTGCGACCCACAGATTGCGAGTCGAGCGCCCTAACCACCTGGCCATGCCGGGTCCGCCCCTAATGGCACAGCGGTATGTCAGCAGACTTACAACGCTAGAAACCGGGTTTCCATAACCGCGGTGGGCAGAGCACAGATAGCCCTTTGTGTAGCTTTGTGCTTAACTACAAACAAACAAAATTACTTCAACCACAAAAAATAGCTATTAAAATTATTCTTTAATTTTTTTCCAGTATAAATAATATTAGTTATATGGTATTATTCCAGTTCGAATTTGATATATCTAAACAGATATCACAACACCAGCAAACAAGATAAACCTTACAAATAGCATCATAATGAAATGTTAAAAATGATTTAATTAATATTTTATTACATAGAAGCTCTATCGGCGCTTATACTTGCTAGACTTTTTCTAAAGTCTAGCTTTTATGTTTTGGTGTTAATTTGCTTAACATAAACACTATTTTTATTGTAGCAGCTATGTTATTGCAATTGAGTCAGGTTATGTGATACTGACCTAACAACAGGAAACTATAACGTCACTTAAAATACAGTAACTTTGCAAAGTGTTTTCATTTTTTTATTTGACAGCCACAACTCTTAATTATTTTATTTTCAGAAAAAAATGTTTAATTCTGGCTAGTTTTTAGCACAGATCTATCTCATTTATTTATTATGCAGTTTTGTGTACAATATGAAATGCATTAGATCAAACAATATAATAGAAAAAACATACAGTATATCCAGCAATATCAGCTCTCATCATTATGGAAAAAACTATCTAATGTTACATGTCATTTTGCCTGAGGATTTGTTAACGTGTTCTTGTTTATGTTTTTCTATTCATTCTATTCAGTTTGTCTAACTATTTCTCATTCGGTCACGCGATGCATTTTGAATCTAACTTGAGCTATTATATTTCATTTTGCAATGTATTATCTGACCTTTACTTTTGAAAAACCGTTTAAGTGTACTTTATAATAATAAGCTAAATAGTTCAATGTTTAAGGTAATATTCTTTCGCACAAAGTTTAATTTTTAAGCACCAGAGCAAATTTTGCAATCTACAGGTTAAGTGGAAACAGTTAGCTTGTTTTTCAGAAAGATATCAGGCGTTGTATAGAAAATTTAAACTTTTTTTTTATTTCAATCCAGCGGAAATATTTTAATAAAGATTATATGTTCAGTCTTAATTGTGTTTTTTATCAAAGACTTCAATAAGTATCGTTACGAATATTGCAAAAGTTATCAAAAACAAATTGCAATATTCTCACAAGCAAATACAAGTTTCCACAGACTTGAATCTTACAAATTGAACCGTGAAGATGTAATACGTTTATAATATCCTAAATAATAAATCATCTCTTTATCCTCTAGTATCTGTCATATTACACGAAATATTTGTTCAAGATACTAACAAAAAATATTTCTTTCTAATGAAATTCTTTAGGAAAGTAATATCAAATATATTTTTGAAAAAAAGGATACAAACGACTAATATTTCATAATGACATAAAATTAAGGGGACATCTCTTGTAGTATGTGTAAAGCACTTAAACGCATATTTCAATACATGTTACAAAAAAAAGAGAAAA
>NW_013745115.1:0-6302 GCF_000517525.1 Limulus polyphemus
CTAGCATGGCCACAATATACCAAAGCTGAAAAAATGTGTTCCTGTAGCTGAAACACAACAATACCATAACATTACATTAACGTCTAGCATGGCCACAATATACCAAATCTGAAAAAATGTGTTCCTTTAGCTGAAACACAGCAATACCATAACATTTACATTAACGTCTAGCATGGCCACAATATACCAAATCTGAAAAAATGTGTTCCTGTAGCTGAAACACAACAATACCATAACATCTACGTTAACGTCTAGCATGGCCACAATATACCAAAGCTGAAAAAATGTGTTCCTGTAGCTGAAACACAACAATACCATAACAATGTACATCAGCTTTGGTATATTGTGGCCATGCTAGACGTTCTACAGGAACACATTTTTTCTGAAACACAACAATATTGAATGTTAACTTTATTTTGTAACAGTCTCAACCAACAGTACATGTAAAAATATATACATGATAATTTGACAACAATAGATAATGCTAACATTGTTTAACATTCTCAGATTTAAAATCTATTGTTTGCATAAATAGTTGGTTACGTTTACATTTTAATGAGAGCATCTTTTACAGAAAAAGTAAACCGATAGTATTAATTTTTCACCTCTCGTGCTTATTCACATAAAAAAGAAGGACTTCAGAACTATTTTCATATTCTATATCCGACAACAAGCTTTTCAAATAGCTGTGTACTTCTTGTTGATATACGTAGTAATCCTGCGTAGTTCAGGCCGCCTCTGTATGGATCCGAGAAAGCTCTCAAACCATCTTTGCTCCAGCTTCTCTTTTTATTCCCATTCATCTTGTAAATGACTCAGATTTGACCCACTTAGCAGACTAGGCTTGGTAATAGTTCTTCAGTACATTTGATCTTTTGAAGTTTGTGTGGGCTAGGAATAAAATGTGGCAACCGTTGTAAGCTCTGGATGATGATGAGATCTTGACGGAGCTAAAGCTGATTTAGATGCTTTGGCGTCATCTGCTTTGAATGTTAGACACCCAAAGTCCCTGAGCTTCTTTCATGGTTACCATATATGTGCGAAATGTAACATTTTGATTTTGTGACTGTTTAATAATAGCAACTAAAGACTGGCATCATGTGTTAACTTATTTTGGTTGCGTTGAATATTTATTCACTTATTGGTTATAAAAGTATTCTTTAATGCAATGAAAATAATAAAAACTTGAAACTGACTGTGTAGACAGAAAAATGGTCGAATATCCACTATTTAAACTAGATGGCCTGTTTTTCTATTCTGTTACCAAGAGACTACTAATTAAGATATTACGAGTGATATCAAAAGCGTATAGCCTTATATTTTACCAAACTTATTAACCTACTATTTTTGCCTTAAAACACAGCATAAATTCGATACGAGCAGTGGACAAACCACAGATAGACCATTGTGTAGAAAATCGTCAAGAGATTTTTTCGGGGTGTAACTTAATTTAACTCGACCGAATCAAGAAAAGTGACTAGACAAAAGTGTTACAAAATTAGATACTATTGGAGTCAAATATACTGATTCGATAAACATATGCAAAAGACGAGAGACACTCGCAACGTGATCTTATTCAGCATTGTGAAGAGAATATTACTGAAACTCTGATCTCGCTAATTATATCGAAGTGCATTGTAACCCTCGTTATTAGTTATATCCATTAAGAAAAAAGGGGAGACTGATAAGGCAAAAAAAAACAAAACACATTAGGACAAGTAAAGGGAATTCTCCAGTACCTAGCAACGACAAAATCTAGAAACTCCAACGGAGGATGTGTGGTGGCACAAGAGCTGATTATCTAGATACTATAAGTAAACACATGTACTAACGTGCTTAAGTGCAAAGTAATTTGATTTTTTTTTTTGGTGATTATGTAAATATTAATTTTTCTAAGCTGAAAGACAATTAAATACCTGGTATTTTCCATATACCACATTTATCTTTTTCTTTACTTTAGAGCGTTAATAACAGAACTATAAACCTCAAACCAGCCAGACACCTGCAGTATCGCACCTATAGCAGAAACCTACAGTATCGCACCCTTACGCTGGTTAAACATGCTTCCCAGCACGACCGTTAGATAGTACAGGCAAGCGATACAGTTTGACAGTTCAAGTTTTATATAATACTATAAAACACAGTGTCTATCTGTCTCTCGGTCAAGCACTGATGTAATAGCAACTTATCACGTAATTTAAGTAGTTTGGCTTCCTGTCAATTAGAAGAGAGCAGTCTACGATTGATCGAAAATTAAAGTTATATTTAGACTAAAATGTACAAAAAATTGCACCTTTTTCGCAATTTGAAAACATATCTTTGTTAAATCGTTAAGTTACGCCAGAAAGAACGTAAATATACTTTAGTAGATATTTTATACAAAATATGAAAAGCTTATCAAAATTTTAAAAAGGTCTAACGTTAGGTCGTAGAATAATATTAGAAGATTATTTATTGATAGTATTAAGTGCGGTAAGGTTTAGCCCTAACTGAACTAAAGCAAAAAACGTACACAAGTTACAGTTTTAATTCATCTCTTTATCGAATATAGGCCGTACTTAATAATAGCATAACTAATGTTAGGCCTAAGACAAGTGGACTTATAGATTTCAGTGTCTGCGATTATATCTCTCTTGTATTATTCTAGAAATACTGTATTTAAAGAAGTAATGTTGCAATATAGATACTAATTTGCGGATCTCTGATAGAATCTTATATAGTATATAGTAACCATCTTAACATAAAAACTGTCACCTTTTACACTTTACATGCTTAAGTATTTTCTAAACAGATTCAAAATTAGTAATATATCTATATACAACAACTGTTATGAAAATAGAGAATGCTAGAATTGAAACGCATGTAAGAAATAAGCATTATATGTTTTGCATATGTAAGCTTGACATTTTCCTTTCAAAGAATTTCACATGGATATGCAAGTAAAAAATTACACTTTTACATTTAATATTATACACGGCATCTGTGAATAGTGAGGTTTCAATGGAAGTTTCCTTAAACCATTTAATTTCCGTTTTATTGTAAAATCTAAAATAAAAAAATCCACATTTACAAGTAATGTATATAAAATCATTTATCGGTTTTTGCAGCACTAATAGGACTTTTCACACAATGTTTAGGCTTGTCAGACGAACCTTCCTGTTAAAGTTTTTATAATATTTACATGCTTTGGCTTAAACTAATGATGTTTTTAAAATCTCTACAAGGTTTGGTTTAACTTTGTGAGTTTTCACACTTTCTAAATGCTTTGGTTGGTGTAATCTTGTGAAGTTTTTACCATCTCTACATGTTTTGGTTTAGTTTTTGCTTTAGTTTGGCATAAAAGGTTTTTACTTGTACTTTTTGTCTAGTTTTAGAGATGTTTTATTCACTAAAAATATATTAAGAATACAACACTGTGAAAAATATGGGTTTATATTTCGAACTTATAAAAGTTTCCACATAAATGAACATCCATGTATACACTGTAGCTCGACCTGGAGAAAATAAACCCATTTATAAATTCAAATAAATGACCACACCTTACTTACCTTTGTTTCGGTTGGGTATGATTCACTATAAGAAAACGAGGTTCTTGAAGTCTTCAAGTAGGTTTCACTATCGGTTTCTCCAGTATCATATGAAATGACTGTTTGCGAATCTTTCTTGACTATCATTCTACTTGTGTCATCTACATCATATGAAGACAGAATGCTTTTTCTTTTATATAACAAACTTTCGTCTTCATTGTCTTTGTCCAAGGCTGCTGTTTTAGAGGAACGGCGAAGAGAAGAAGGCAAAGTATCATCATCATCATCTTTTGGGGCACTGGATCGATAAGAACGGATCCGTGAAGAAGTAATGGTGCCATTTTCATCATCATTTAAATCAGAAATACGGGAAGATCGCCGGCGTGAAGAAGAATGAATGTCGTCATAATCTTTAATGGTAAAAGAACCTGACGAGCAACGTAAAGATCCAGAAACGTCGTCGTCCTCGTATCGAGAGCGGTAGATTCGACTGAAGGATGAGGAATCGTCCTTGTCATCGCGAGAGGTAAGTCGAGAAGAATGACGGATGTACGACAAAGCATCGTCTTCATTACGTGTGCGAGAAGTACGCTGATAAGAATACAGGCCACTATCATCATCATCTAGTCGTGATGAACGATAAGAACGACGAACATTGGTTGTAATATCATCATCTTCAAGAGCCGCAGTTGTTCGGGAAGTTCTCCGAAACGTAGAGGGTCCTGTTTCATCGTCACCGTACGCGGTGGTACGGCTTGATCGTCTAATTGGGGAACGGGTTTCCTTTCTGTCCTGAAAGGATGAGTACGTGCCCATTGAAGAAGAGAGAGAAGAACTACCAGTTCTACAAGGTTTGGTTTAACCTTGTGAGTTTTAACAATATCTAAAGGATTTGGTTTAACCTTGTGAGTTTTAACAATATCTAAAGGATTTGGTTTAACCTTGTGAGTTTTCACACTTTCTAAAGGATTTGGTTTAACCTTGTGAGTTTTCACACTTTCTAAATGCTTTGGTTGGCTTAATATTATGAATTTTTTACACTTTCTACATTATTTGATTTAATTGCTAAACAAATACCGTAAACTCCAGTTCTGTACAAAAACTGAATCTGAGTGTCAGTTCTCACCACGAACTTAATGACAGACACACTCGGTTTAGGAATGAAAGATTCTACATTAAAATTATTTATGTCACTGACTAATAACCGACAGTTTCAGAAGACAACAACTGGTAAAAATAGACTAAAAATTGGGTATGTGAAAGAAATCTCTTTACTTCTAATTATCTTCTGTGTTAGACGTTATTACGTCGACACCACGTACTTGTTTATTCCATAATGTATGATGTACTATTTCTGATATGGTTTCTGTTGTACTTAGTGTTCTACGTACTTGACAAAAGTAAATAATAAGGTGTACACGCTATACGTTATAATGATTTTTGTAAATCTTTATAAGCCCTGTTTCTTATAATTGTATAAAGTAAGTGAAACAGGTAGAGTAATATGCCAGTATATATTTATTTATATATTCAGCCATTTCTATAAATATTTCCTTGGAAAGAGCAATAGTTTGTGATCAATATTTGTGAAGAAAACTCAAATTTTAGAATGAAAGACTTTTATGAAAGTTTAGTATATATCATACGTAATACAAGTTATTACAGTAGCTTTGTTAAATAAAACTAATTAGCATTTTCACATAATAATCATTCTAATTGTCTACATGAAATTTAACTAAAAGAGTGCAGCGAATATAATTTGTTATTTTTTGCAGTTTACGACAAAACTTTCTCACCAAACTCTCCAGTTGAATTGGTTTAAACGAATGAAGTTTTAACAATATCTACAAGGATTTGGTTTAAACGAATGAAGTTTTAACAATAGAATATGAAACTGTAATAATCAATGTTGAAAATATCTTAAATAAATTGGAAGTTCTGTTTTTCAGATATTTAGTGATTTGAACTAGTTATATTTGCAGACTGTTTATAAACAAAGATTTGACCAAAAATGATGTAAAACAATGTTATTGAATATGAAACTGAATAATCAATGTTGAAAATATCTTAAATAAATTGGAAGTTGTGTTTTTCAGATATTTAGTGATTTGCACTAGTTATATTTGCAGACTGTTTATAAACAAAGATTTGACCAAAAATGATGTAAAACAATGTTATTTATTTTATACTTATTTTACTAGTTTCTATGTGAGAATTTAAAAAATCATAAAATCATTAAAAAAGTGGTAAAACCTAGGTTCCAATTCATTTATTAGCTACTTATCACTTTATTTCTGCATTAGGTTTTTCTTACGTGTTTTTACTTCAAGTTCATGTAACTATAAACTGTCCCACATTTACATTAAATGTGTTTAGATTGCTCATTATATCTAGTCATAATGCAGCATATACAAGTAAGTGGTGAATAACACTTTGTTACACTGATATTCTCATTTCTATTTTATTACTAACTGACGTATCTGTTTAACGTATGGGGATGACATGTCACTCCCTTGGGTCCGTAAGGGTACATTCTAGGGTTGTTGACAATCAATCAGCGTTTTCCCAGTTATTAGCGAAAACAACGCACATGGAAGGCACTGGGTCCCCGGGAATAACATAGGGAGATCAGATCCTAACGCCGACCCCTGTTTTACTCACGGGAGACCTCAAAGAGTGCATGACAGTTCTGGTGACTGTCGGTCTACCCGTCCCACCAAACTTGCTCGCCATTTCAGTCGTAGGGACGTTATAACGGGACGGTCAATCCCACTA
>NW_013745116.1:0-1881 GCF_000517525.1 Limulus polyphemus
CTAATGTTAAAAATAGTCTAAGTCTAACTCCTCAAGAGAAAAAATTTTAGTACCAAGTAGATTCACTGCACCAAGGTTTTATGTAGTACCAAAAATACATAAAAACAATAACAGTTTTAGACCCATAGATAAGAAAGATAAGAACAAATATACAGTCAAAAATTCCATAGAATTTGTAGAGAAAGTCAAAAACATAAAATTAGTAAAGGAAGATCTATTAGTATCATTTGATGTAATATCGTTGTTTACTAAAACACCACTAGATGACGCAATTAGTTGTTTTGAGAACAAGGTAATAGAAAACAGGATTCCAGTGGTCTAAATTATGGACATATTGAAATTGATAAGAGTGTGTGTGGAAAATCAATTTTTCCAAGCTAACCAAAATTACTATAAACAAAAAGTAGGTTTATCTATGGGATCCCCCTTGTCACCGTTGTTATGTGACCTATACATGTGTTACGACAGCGGAAGTCACGTGACGCTGGGAGCATGGTGACTGAGTTTCTCGAATTATCAAGGAACTCCTCGAATTTAGGCGAAGCTTCTTTGTTAGTATATATAGGCCTGGCGAGAAAAGTCAGCAGATACGATGTTTGGATGTATGGTAAAGCGAACAGTAGTCACGGTGAGTTTCGGGTAATTTACGATTCTGTTTCGATCTAGTGTGTGTTTTCCATTCGTAGAGAGAGAGAGAAGTTATTGACATTGCGAATCGCTGTGATTTATAGCATGTATTATAAAAGTTGTTAAGTTTAAAATGACGAGAAACGTACTGACTGTGGAATTACTGTGTACTAAAAGTTTGTATCGAGAAAGAATAAACTGGTTTAATCAAGAAGGGACTTGTATCGCTGAATTTCCTTGGAAACAATTTCTACCGGAAATTAACAAACAAGCTGATACATGACAAGTTGGAGTCAGAGAGTGGGATGGAAAATAAAAAAAGAAGATGGAAACGAGAAGTGGCAAATCAAATGTCAGAAATACAAGAACAGCAAAAGAAACAAGAAGAACGAGAAAAGAAATAAGTAGAGAGATTACAGCAGTTGTTGGAGGAGAAAGAAAAGAAACAAGAAGAACAAGAAAAAACAAGAAGAGAGGTTACAGCAGTTGTTGGAGGAAAAAGAAAAGAAACAAGAAGAACGAGAAAATACACAAGAAGAGAGACTACAGTAGTGGTTAGAGGAGAAAGAAAAGAAACAAGAAGAGAGGCTATGGCAGTGGTTGGAGGAGAAAGAAAATAAACAAGAAGAGAGACTACAGCAGTGGTTGGAGGAGAAAGAAATAAACAAGAAGAGAGACTACAGCAGTGGCAAGAAAACCAGCACCAGTGGCAACTGGAACAAGAAAAGAAACAGGAAGAAAGTCTCCTACAGTTGAGAGAAGGCTAGAGTACACAAATGGAAAATATTAGTAAATTTCAAAGTGAATTAAATACATTAAAGGACGATTTACTGTCTTTTATGCAGGGAGGGTATATTAACCATAGACCTAATTATCCACAGAAAACAGGAAGCCCCTTCCAGACCCTGAAGCTAAACCCTAATGCAGACATCTTCAGTCCTGCCAGAAGTCACATTCCAGACACGAGTGTCAGCAATAGGGGTGGTCTAGTACGAAGGAAGCCACAATAATTCGATGGGAATGCACCATGGGAAGCATATAGAGCACAATTTGAGCTTCTAGCAGAAATGAATGGATGGACAGAGGAGCAGAAAGCAGTGTACCTGGCAACGACCTTGAAGAGACAACCACTGGAAATACTTAGACAGTTGTCAGCAGACGACAGACACAACTATAGAGCACTGGTAGCTGCTCTAGAAATCAGGTATGGAACTCAAATCAGTCTGAAGTCTACAGGGCTAGGATTAGGACTAG
>NW_013745117.1:0-1277 GCF_000517525.1 Limulus polyphemus
CAATGTATGTTAACTACTTTATCCAGGAAGTCAATAGGAGAAGACATCCAGGTAGTGGACTACGTACTAAAGATAAAAGATATGTTACCTACTTGATCCAGGAAGTCAATAAGAGGAGACATAGAGGTAGTGTACTTACATACTAAAAGATAGAAGGTATGTTACCTACTTGATCCAGGAAGTCAATAAGAGGAGACATGCAGGTAGTGCACTTACATACAAAAGAAAGAAGGAATGTTACCTACTTGATCCAGGAAGTCAATAAGAGGAGACATAAAGGTATTGTACTTACATACTAAAGATAGAAGGTATGTTACCTACTTGATCCAGGAAGTCAATAGGAGAAGACATCCAGGTAGTGTACTTACATACTAAAAGATAGAAGGTATGTTACCTACTTGAACCAGGAACTCAATAAGAGGAGATATACAGGTAGTGTACTTACATACTAAAAGATAGAATGTATGTTACCTACTTTATCCAGGAAGTCAATAGGAGGAGACATAAAGGTATTGTACTTACATACTAAAGATAGAAGGTATGTTACCTACTTGATCCAGGAAGTCAATAGGAGAAGAAATCCAGGTAGTGTACTTACATACTAAAAGATAAAAGGTATGTTACCTTCTTGATCCAGGAAGTCAATAGGAGGAGACATCAAGGTAGTGTACTTATATACTAAAAGAGAGAAGGTATGTTACCTACTTGATCTAGGAAGTCAATAGGAGGAGACATCCAGGTAGTGTACTTACATACAAAAGAAAGAAGGTATGTTACCTACTTGATCCAGGAAGTCAATAGGAGGAGACATCCAGGTAGTGTACTTACATACTAAAAAATAAAATGTATGTTATCCACTTGATCTTGGAAGTAAATAGGAGGAGACATCCAGGTAGTGTACTTATATACTAGAAGATAAAAGGTATGTTGCCTACTTGATCCAGGAAGTCAATAGGAGGAGACATCCATGTAGTGTACTTATATATCAAAAGATGGAAGGTATGTTGCCTACTTGATCCAGGAAGTCAACAGGAGGAGACATACAGGTAGTGTACTTACATATAAAGATAGAAGGTATGTTACCTACTTGATCCAGGAAGTCAATAGGGGGAGACATACAGGTAGTGTACTTATATACTAAAAGAGAGAAGGTATGTTACCTACTTGATCTAGGAAGTCAATAGGAGGAGACATACAGGTAAAATAATTACATACTAAAGATAGAAGATATGTTACCTACTTGATCCAGGTAGTCAATAGGAGGAGACATCGAGGTA
>NW_013745118.1:0-1460 GCF_000517525.1 Limulus polyphemus
TAGAATGTAAGTTACCTACTTGATCCAGGAAGTCAATAGGAGAAGACATCCAGGTAGTGGACTACATACTAAAATATAGAAGGAATGTTACCTACTTGATCCAGGAATTCAATAGGAGGAGACAGCCAGGTAGTGTAGTTACATACTAAGGATAGAAGGTATGTTACCTACTTGATCCAGGTAGTCAATAGGAGGAGACATCCAGGTAGTGTACTTACATACTAAAGATAGAATGTATGTTACCTACTTGATCCAGGAAGTCAATAGGAGGAGACATCCAGGTAGTGTATTTACATACTAAAAGATAATAGGTATGTTACCTACTTGATCACGGAAGTCAATAAGAGGAGATATCCAGGTAGTGTACTTACATACAAAAGATAGAAGGTATGTTACCTACTTGATCCAGGAAGTCAATAGGTGGAGACATCCAGGTAGGGTACTTACATACAAAGATAGAAGGTATGTTACCTACTTGATTCAGGAAGTCAATAGGAGGAGACATACAGGTAGTGTACTTATATACTAAAAGAGAGAAGGTATGTTACCTACTTGATCTAGGAAGTCAATAGGATGAGACATACAGGTAGTATAATTACATACTAAAGATAGAAGGTATGTTACCTACTTGGGATGTCTCCTCCTATTGACTTCCTGGATGTATGTAAGTACACTACCTAAAGTAGGTAATATACATTCTATCTTTTAGTATGTAATTACACTAACTGGATGTCTCCTCCTATTGACTTCCTAGATCAAGTAGGTAACATACCTTCTCTCTTTTAGTATATAAGTACAATACCTGTATGTCTCATCTTATTGACTTCCTCGATCAAGTAGGTAACATACCTTCTATCTTTATATGTAAGTACACTACTTGTATGTCTTCTACTATTGACTTCCTGGATCAAGTAGGCAACATACCTTCTATCTTTTGATATATAAGTACACTACCTGGATGTCTCCTCCTATTGACTTTCTGGATCAAGTAGGCAACATACCCTCTATCTTTTAGTATATAAGTACACTACCTGGATGTCTCCTCCTATTGACTTCCTGGATCAAGTAGGTAACATACATTCTATCTTTAGTATGTAAGTACAATAC
Organism: Limulus polyphemus; assembly: GCF_000517525.1. NCBI lineage: Eukaryota > Metazoa > Arthropoda > Merostomata > Xiphosura > Limulidae > Limulus > Limulus polyphemus. The sequence goes on from NW_013745118.1 coordinate 1,108, forward strand.
CTTTATGTCTCCTCCTATTGACTTCCTGGATAAAGTAGGTAACATAGATTCTATCTTTTAATCCAGGAAGTCAATAAGAGGAGACATCCAGGTAGTGTACTTACATACAAAAGAAAGAAGATATGTTACCTACTTGATCCAGGAAGTCAATAAGAGGAGACATCCAGGTAGTGTACTTACATACTAAAAGATAGAATGTATGTTACCTACTTAATACAGGAAGTCAATAGGAGGAGACATCCAGGTAGTGTACTTACATACTAAAAGATAGAAGGTATGTTACCTACTTGATACAGGAAGTCAATAGGAGGAGACATCCAGGTAGTGTACTTACATACTAAAAGATAAAATGT
>NW_013745119.1:0-1880 GCF_000517525.1 Limulus polyphemus
GAGTCAAGTCGTACTGAGACTATGGGTGTACTACAAGATGATAGTTAAGTCGTGCTGGAACTAGGGGTGTTGTATAAGATGACAGTCAAGTCGTACTGGGACTATGGGTGTGTTATAAGATGACAGTCAAGTCGTACTGGGACTACGGGTGTGCTATAAGTAACCAAAAGCTAACAAAGGATGCCCAGAATGAAAACAAGCTATCGGAAAACGCACCATCGAAAATCCATTCATTCAGAAAAGAGAGAGAACAGACTGACAATCTGCTATGCAATCCATCACCCCAGGAAAATTGCAAGCCAGGAGGCTGACATGATTAGAATAGGCCACATAGAAAAAGAACCAAAATTAAGAGACCACTAGAATTGATGAAACATCTCGTGAGGATATTCCCCTGGAAAATATCTACACCTCGCACTATTGTCTGTTGGACAGCAAGAAATTTTAAATTTTTGATTCAGAATGAAGATTCGTCCTCCATTTATATATCCTAGAATTCCCGACTTCGAAGATACACACTGCATTCCCCAAGTGAAGTATCTGTAAAGAGAAACTATGAACAGAGGGGCAGCATACATACACACACGCTATTGGTAGAGCTGATCCCAACCGACTGCCACTCAAGAATTAAGATGCTGCTCCTGAAGAAAGAGACTGGAAAACCCAGTGTATTGAAGTTCCATATCCATATGTTGCAATGGGACCACTGAAGGGATAGCACGTGATCTCCTCCACATAAATGAAAGAGATTCGAGGGAAGCCCACAACTCCAGAGATAGAACCTTTTCTGTAAGCAAGAGCCCGACTGCCCATTCCATAGCCTGAAGCTGGATGGGAAGTGGCTGAAACGGGCATAAAACATGGTGAAAACTTGTACAACCTTGCAGAAGACATATATATATAGATCCCTGAACTGCAGAACCTGATCCCTGTATACAAAACGTAGCTAAACGCAAGATGCATTCACTATGAAAATGTTGAGAAATGCCTCAGCAACCACAAACTAGGACATCTACGGACCTGGTGAAGAATGCCAATGTAGGGTGAGAAAGGACTCCATTGTGGACTGGGAAGAAACAAAGATACCGATTCCATTGGTCAGTCCAAATGGAGTGGCCCTGAAACTAAGGTCTGATTCTATTCAACTGTTAGAGCCAAAGAAGGTCGTGAGGTCAACAACAACAAAAAAGCAAACGGGTGACGGCAATTTGTAATACAAACGCCTCTGGGACACCCGCGAACATGAAGACACGATAAAAGGAAGCCAGATAACACGCAGATGCCAGACAAAGTCCCTTCGCCAAGGTACCTCTACAGAAGGAACAGAAGCAGGCAATCTGAACAAGGTACAAGTCTGCAAATGAATGTGGGGACCATCGATAGGCTGCCAACAATTTGCGGAAGAAGAAACATCACAGAGCAAGAATGAGGAGCAAACAAATACAAAATTAAATAATTTTAATCTGTGGAAGTGAAAAAAATACGTCCCCTTGGAAGTGGAAAGCCAAAGCATGCAAACAGACAAACGAGAATACAAGGCATATCTATCCCGTTACATAATAAAGCAGTATCTCCCCCTCCCCCGGACCGTTCCACCATCAAGGGAGGAGTAGGAGGCGGTTGACCTAAATCGTAAAACGCCGACTTAATATAGAAAAATGTCAGATTTCACATTCTTCACAGAATAACCAGGATCAACAAAATAGGCAACTTTAGAGCCCCAGAAGAAAAGCACCCACGGGCCCACTATAGGAGTTGATACACGTGGAAATTGTAGTTGAAATATACAGTATTATATAGCTGAAAGTAGCACAACTAGTAGTTGAAAAATCTGCGAACCTAACACCATATAAAACATTGTCAACAAAATTGTATATTTT
>NW_013745120.1:0-2400 GCF_000517525.1 Limulus polyphemus
GAAATGTAGTTGAATTGCAGACAGAGATAGAGACAGACAGTTGGATTGAGCGCATGAGTCGTTCGTTGTGAATTATAGTGTTTGTTTAACTTATAGCATGACTGTGGAAATTAAGTGAATTTCAAAGTTGTATTGAGAAATAATAAACTAGTTTTATTTAAGAAAAGACTTGTGTCACTTAAGTTTCTTCGGAAAGAAATTATACAGGAAATTAACTAACGACCAGAGACGTAACAATATGTTGTGTTTCGTGTACATGTTCTGCTATGGCTGAATTTTAACTTTTTTTATTTCTTACGTATCCTTTATGCTCCATTAAATTATATTTTATATTCGATTTATTTCTCATCTGTGTATTTCTGTTGTAATTACAAATATTGTTTGTTTGTTTTGTAACCATAAATATTTCCAAATTCGCATTATATTTTATAGATTCTTGTTTTTTTCCATTAACTGTAGGTTATCTTTAGTATTACCTAAATTTTGCTTTATCTTATTAATCGTTTTAAATATATGTTAAAACATTTGTTGTTTTCTAAACATCTTAAACAAATTATTAGTTAAATTTCAAATATATGGCAAAATTAAAGCTTAATTTTTAATCTTTTCATAACAAGGTTTTAAAGTAATACTTTGCTCAGTAATTACCACATTAGCGAATTTGTTGACAGCTCTATTTACAATATTCAGATTAAATCCTCTTTCAGCTTCTACAAATTTCATTAATAATAACTCATTTTTAAGTCTTCTTGTTTAGTACATATCTTCCAAATTCTGTAAACATAAGTTTAAAACACAGATATTTTTTGTGATCTAGTATGACATGATTCCTGATGTGAAGGCATAAGAACAGAAAAGGGTTTCTGATAAACAGATGTTTCTAGATAACCTTTTTACTAATACTTCTAGGAAAGGCAAGCAATTATTTTTCTCAATTTCATAAGTAAATAGCATAGATGGCTCTATGCTATTCAAATAGCATGCAAACTCAATTTATGCCTTATTACCATATCTTCACACCAAGAGTGTGTCATCTACATATCTTATCCAAATATCAAGTTCACATTTTGCACCATTTATGGCTTTAGTTTCAAATACATCCATATACAAGTCACACAACAACTGTGAAAGTGGCAATCTCATAGCTAACCCTTCAATTTGTTTATAAACATTATTGTTAACTTGAAAAAATGGATCTTTAAGTATATCTATAGTTTCAACTGCTGGGATTTTATTTTCTAACAATTTATTATCAAAACACTTGATAGCACCATCTATTAGAACTTTTGTAAACAGCGATATTACAAACAATACTAATAAATTGTCTTTAATTTTACATTATTAATTTTCTCTACAAATTTTAAAGTATTTTTAACTGTATATTTATTTTTATTTCTAAAAAATGAACACTTTTGAGATATATGTTTAGCTATTTGATATTACGACATACCTATACTCGAAACTATTGATCTAAAACTATTATTAATCTTATGTATATTTGGAAGCGCATAAAATCTAGTGAATCTAGCTGGAACTAACATTTTTTTCTCTTTACATCTGTTAAGGTCAAACAGTTTTTAACACTTGGTTTTACTAATTCATGATACTTACTTGTAGAGTTATGCTTAAGTTTTTAATATGTACCCAACTCTAATAGGCTTTCAACTCCCTTAACATAATCCCATTTATTAAATATTACAACTTATCCTCCTTTATCTGCTTAACAAATAACAATATGTTCGTTTTCTCTTAACAATTTTATGGCCTTCATATCAATATTTTGTTTCTTTACCACATGGTTGAAATTGCCTACAAGTTTATGACATTCAGTTCTAATTATGTTTTTAACATTATCATTCCTCACTTTATCGATGTTAGTTGCTATATCCTTTTTAATACTTGATAGCTTACAGGCAAACCCTATACCTATATTTAATACCTCTACCTGATTATTGTTTAGAACAACATCTGACTTATTTACAATTTTAGGATTCTCCAAAAATTTTTATAAACTTCAAGTAAGTTATCTAATATAATTTCTTTATCTTCTTTCATTTTATTTATCAAACTTTTAATTATAACAAGTTATAATTACCTCAAGAAGTTTTAATGATGTATAACAACAAGTTGTAATTATCACAAGAAGTTTTAATTATGTATAAGAACAAATTATAATTACCTCAAGAAGTTTAAATCATGTATAACAACAAGTAAAAATTACCTTAAGAAGTAACAATATAATTACCTCAAGAACAAAACAATGAGTTATGGCTACCATTTCTTCTCTTGAAAAATTAGTAACTGTCTCTTTTATGACCTCCAGAAGCTTTTGAATTTGTCCCAGGAAAATTGGTAACCTGTAAACATATAGCAGTAGTAGTACTCTAACTATCACTAGAA
>NW_013745121.1:0-1879 GCF_000517525.1 Limulus polyphemus
TTTTACAAAAATGACCAATAGTTATGTGTTTAGTTCTGCAACTTTTTGGTAATAACTGTTGTACAAAACTGTGTATAAATACTATAAGGTAAAACTTATCTGGGGATTTGGTATAAAGCTTTTTTAATGTTTCAAATATTTAAATGGAATCAAGAGAACAAAATTTTTCATAACGTTTAATCACGGAAGCATTCCTTGATTTTGTAATTTAACTTCATTTTGAAAAGGAGCCAAATTTGGATTGATGGTTAGCGTGTCGGATTGTACGTTCGAGACGTGATGTCACTAAACACACTTCGAAATTTCAGCTGTGAATGTACTTTAAGAGTAACCGTCAATCCTGCTATTCGGTTAAGATCGGTTGCAAATCAAACTTAGAGCCATCTCTGTCTGAACCATAGGAGTCTTTTACCTGGCTATTTAGCTCATAAAGAGGTGAACAAATAAACACAAATTTTGAATATTTGAAATCATTATATTGTTGTTTTGAAATAATAATATATAATTATCTGTAACAATAACAATAAACAAACAAAAAAAAGTGCACAAAAGTGTGGTTCGCTAATTGAGAGTAATTTCTATCAAATGCTGTATTGTTTTATAACACGTGTTATTGTATTTCGTTGAAGAATGTGACCGCAATATATTGTGTGCTGGTTTTTGTTATTTGTTCTTGTGGTTCAAAAGGTATACGAGTTTATAGAATAACGTTATTTCTGTAAATCTAATTAATAATGGCGACGTTTTACGCGCGTATATTGTTGTGTAATTATTACTAAAAAATATCATATTGTACTGTAAAGAATTATGTTGTTTTACTCAACAATAGGGGGGAGGATTTAAAGATGATCATACTAATTGCAACTCCCCTTGGCTCAGCGATAAGTCTGAAGGCTTATTACGCTAAAAATCAGGTTTCAATAACTGTGCTGGACAAAACCCATTGTGCAGCTTTGTGCTTAACAACAAAGAAACACACTTCTTGCTGTAACATTCGTGTATGTGCTCTGTGCCTATGCCAGCAATGAAGTGGAATAGGTACGTTATCAGAGAGTTTCCTGCACGTACATATAATAGCAGAAAAGCCTCTAAATGAGAATTTTGGTATTACATTCACGAAAGAAATTGAAAGAAAATAAGATCCGCGGGAAGTGCATTTGATTAGATTTGTTTAATTTAATTTCATTCAACTTCCCACCGATACAAGTCGAATTTGTTGCTTTCACTTGAATAAATCACAGCATGTTGTTCAGTCAACATTAGTTTGGTACGGATTTCATTTAAATCCAACTTTGTCAGTACTATCGCAACGTAAGAAAAGCTTGGTTTTTGCTTCTAAAAATGATCACAGCATGTGTGTGTAACTATTCCTTTTCACTGATTTCGATTATTCAATTGTTATTATTCACTAGAGTAGCTTTTAATAGTCTAAATTATTTACAACGAACTTTATCTCTATTCAATGAAACGAAATACGCAATCTTTCTCTTTAATATTAAAGTATCACGCCTTTTACTTATTTTCAAATTTAAAGACCTCGAAGTTTAAGATCTAACTAAGCCAGAGAATGTTATTCTTTATTTACACTTTAAATAAAAAGAAATCTCTTTCATTAATATCAGGGGAATAGAATATTGTTTATTTAAATAAAACCCACACATAAATATAACAATACTCATCAGGTCTTTTAAGGATAATTCCATTCCAGAAACATGAACGTCACGATTTATTTTTACAATATTGTTATGTCTAAATAATCAAATCACAGACCGTATCTTTCGGTGTATAAAACGCACTTTTTTACCCCAAAATATGATGTCAAAATCTGCTTGCGTCCTGTACACCGAAGGTATGAATAATATATATATGTATATATACG
>NW_013745122.1:0-1879 GCF_000517525.1 Limulus polyphemus
CCATTAGATTACCATCTTTTTCTTTCGCTGCAACACCACCTTAATGGGAAAATGTATGCAAATGTGGAAGGTGTTAATGAGGACATCCACATGTTTTTCGCTTCAAATCAAGTGATTTCTTTAATCAGGGCATTAACAACCTGGTTGTAAGGTAGAAAAGCATCATGGATAAGAATGGAGACTATTTCATTTAATAAATATTTTGTTTTGATATATAAGTTGTTCGGGATTTTCCATCTAAAAAAAGCGAAATTAATTTCTTGACGACCTAATGCTAATTCGCATTTTCCAACTTTAAACTAGCTATACCAGCAGCTGTCTTGACACTGTTTCAGAATTATTAAGTTTATTACTAACAAAATAACAACATTTACTACTACATACACTACGTTAACAAAAAGTATTTGGTCAGCACTCCTCCGATTAATAAAGAGGCCCTACCCCTCACCCTACCCACTAATAGTCTCCAGTTGTATAGAGTTCTAAGTGCAACAGCTTCAACAATTAGCTATTCGGAAGCAAGAACACACGAGGAAAGGAGTTTGCGGACCTTCAAAAAAAATAGTTACACATATCACCACTCTCTAAGGCCATTAAATTCCATGTCACTACTCTCTAAATCCATTAACTTTCTTGTTACCACTTTCTAAGGCTATCAACTTTCCTGTTACCACATTCTAAGGCCATTAAATTCCCTGCCACCACTCTCTAAGGTAATTAAGTTCCCTGCCACCACTCTCTAAGGTAATTCAATTCCCTGCCACCACTCTCTAAGGCCATTAAATTCCCTGCCACCACTCTCTAAGGTAATTCAATTCCCTGCCACCACTCTCTAAGGCCATTAAATTCCCTGCCACCACTCTCTAAGGCCATTAAATTCCCTGTAATCACTCTCTAAGGCCATTAAATTCCCTGTCACCACTCACTAAGGTAATTAAATTCCCTGTCGCAACTCTCTACGGCCATTAAATTCTCTGTCACCACTCTCTAAGGCCATTAAGTTTTCTGTCAGCATTCTCTAAAGCATGGACCATCTAAATTTATACGACCACTCCCTAAGCTCATCAGGATTTAAACCACCACTCTGAAAGACCATCGAAATCTCTACGCCAACTCCCTAAACTCATCAGGACTTATATAACAACTTCCTGAGACCATCATAATCTCTATCACTACTTCCACGTTCCTCATGATTTATACCACCACTCCCTAAGGTCATCATCTATCATGACTTCATAAGATCATCACAGTTTCTACCTCATCTTCCTTAGACTATCGAGATCTCTATTACTAATCTCTACAACAATCCCCTAAGACCATCAGGGTCATCGGAGTCCATCCATACCTGTAAGTAGAAACTTCATCATCGTCCGTAAAGGTTTCTGTGGACTACAATAGAGAAAACATTAAGAATCGAAGAAGAGAAAGAACACGAGAAAATCTAATCTGTCATAAGAGCTCTGATAGAATTCAAGAATGTATTTCTACTCAATAACCGAGGAAAGTAAAATAAAATCGTTTAGGTAATATATAAATTACAATAACATTCATTATTCAGAATGTAGTATTGGAAGCTTTTAATATACATTTTATATTACTTGGTTACCCTTCAATATATATATATATATATATCCCTAAATTCATTAAGATTGAACATACACATATAATTAACACTACCTATAAATATGTATTGAAACCTGTAATGAGCAGATATGTGCCTCATGCGTTACTACAGAGATAAAAGTTGATTGACAGAAAGAAAACTCTTCGTTACTTCATTACTACAAAGCTAACTAAGACAACACAGATGTGTAACCTTTTAACAGAATCTGTAACATTATAGGAAATGATACTTTTCTTTGGGAAGGCGGAAAAAAAC
>NW_013745123.1:0-1880 GCF_000517525.1 Limulus polyphemus
AGTGTTTACGGTCGTATTTCATGTTCTGTGTTCTCGTTTCTGTTTAATTTCATGACTTTGTCAACATGTTTGTAACCAGTGCTTAATTTCTGTCGGATCTGGGATTTGGACCTGTTTTGGATCTTTGATTTTTTTAAAGGTAATGACGGAAACTATAATTAATGTTAAGAATGTCTTGCGAACTGATATCTGAATAACGTAGTCAACTACATTACCTCCCAACCCCCTCCAGCAACATCCCCAACAGTAGCTTTAATAACTCCTAAATTGTTATCTTCCAAATTTCCCTCATACACACAAACGCGGAGGGAACCGGTACGTCTATTTTCCTAAGAGTTAATTACTGTTTATAAAGATGGTTTCAAGGGTGCTGACATAATAAAAAAACTAACTTTTTTTAAAAAAATTCTTAGTAAAATAGACGATGCTACCTCTACTCTCCTGGTGGGAACCCTGTTGTTCATTGTTCCTGCCAATCCATGGCACAAAAGTGCACGCATTCCTTTGTTGGACTGGAAGACGGCAGAAGAAAAGATGCCATGGGGTGTTCTACTTCTCATTGGTGGAGGATTTTCTCTAGCAGAGGGCGTTCAGGTAGTATAATATTTCAGCAGCTATTATAATAAATCTTTCGGACCCAATATTTAATAGCGGTAAAGAAAAAATAATGTAAACGTAGACTTGTCGTTTTGTGTAGATATAGGTTTTTATTATTATTATGAATGAATTATATATATTTATACACGTGTGTTTGTGTACGTCTAATGCGAACCAAGTCGTCGTGAAGTTTACAACTAATTATCATGCACTGTCTCGCCCTTACAGAAATCTGGCTTGTCCACTTGGCTTGGAGAACAGCTGGATTTCCTGGAAAACCTTCCCGAGGTTGTTGTAGTTTTATTTCTAAGTGGTTTGGTTTTGTTGTTTATTGAAGTAGCGGGAAACACGGCAGCAGCGACAATAATACTTCCAGTGATTGGCGATCTGGTAAGTTCGAAAACCTACACGTTCCATTTGCTGTTTTTGTTAAATGGATCAAAGTTTTATATACCAATTATTTGTGCTTAAAAACTACTACCTATCAACTTTAGGTGATCACATAATTTATCATTGTTTATCTCCAAGCAAAATAAAATATATGATTTCTCATTTTTCCAATAGTCTGCGGACTTACAACGCTAGAATCCGGGTTTCGATACCCGTGGTGGGCAGAGCCCAGATAGCCCATTGTATAGCTTTGCGTTTAACTACAAACAAACAAACCAATTGCCTTTAATAAAAAATGAAGATAAGTGAGTGTCATATAACTTTGACATTATCATTAAACGAAAATCAAATAAATAAACGGTAAGTTTGATTTCTAGTTTTATAAAGGCCACATATTTTTGTTTTACCTTTTATATAAATAAATTAGCTAAAAAATAAAAGCAAATGTGTTACATTTTATTGTATCAATGATCATCGACTGATCATAATAATAAAATTGAATATAATCTCTGTCTTAGATCATGATGATAACACTGTTATGAACACAGTCTAGTCTCATTGTCTCAGATCATGATGATAACACTATTATAAACCCAGTCTAGTCTCATTGTCTCAGATCATGATGATAACACTGTTATGAACACAGTCTAGTCTCATTGTCTCAGATCATGATGATAACATTGTTATGAACACAGTCTAGTCTCATTGTCTCAGATCATGTTGATAACACTGCTATGAACACAGTCTAGTCTCATTGTCTCAGATCATGTTGATAACATTGTTATGAACACAGTCTAGTCTCATTGTCTCAGATCATGATGATAACACTGTTATAAACATAGTTTAGTTTCATTGTCTCAGATCATGATGATAACATTGTTATGAACACAGTC
>NW_013745124.1:0-3470 GCF_000517525.1 Limulus polyphemus
TTCCTTGTGTCTAAGTCATTGTCCAATACGAACAGCTCTTACAACTCTGATTTCCTTTATTGCTTGTGTCTTGAATCATTATCGAATACGAACAGATCTTATAACTCTGATGTCCTTTATTCCTTGTGACTTGAATCATTGTCTAATATGAACAGACCTTATATCTCTGATTTCCCGTATTCCTTGTGTCTTGAATCATTGTCCAATACGAACAGATTTTATAACTCAGATTTCCTTTATTCCTTTTGTCTTGAATCATTGTCCAAAAGAACAGATCTTACAACTCAGATTTCCTTTATTCCTTGTGTCTTGAATCCTTGTCCAATACGAACCGATTTTATAACTCAGATTTCCTTGATTCCTTATGACTAGAATCATTGTCCAATACGAACAGCTCTTATAACTCAGATTTCCTTAATTCCTTGTGTCTTGAATCCTTGTCCAATACGAACAAATCTTACAATTATGATTTCCTGTATTCCTTGTGTCTTGAATCATTGTCCAATACGAACATATCTTATATCTCAGATTTCCAGTCTTCCTTGTGTCTTGAATCATTATCCAATACTAACAGATCTTATAACTGAAATTTCCTTTATTCCTTGAGTCTTGAATCATTGTCCGATACCAACAGATTTTATAACTCAGATTTCCTGTATTCCCTCTGTCTTCAATCATTGTCCAATACGAACAGATCTTATAAATCAGATTTCCAGTATTCCTTGTGTCGTGAATCATTATCCAATACTAACAGATGTTATAATTCAGATTAACCTTTATTCCTTGTGTTTTGAATCATTGTCCAATACTAACAGATCCTACAACTATGATTTCCTTTATTCCTTGTGTCTTGAATCATTGTCCAAAAGGAACAGCTCTTACAACTCCGATTTCCTTTATTGCTTATGTCTTGAATCATTATAGAATACGAACAGATCTTATAACTCTGATTTCCTTTATTCCTTTTGTCTTGAATCATTGTCCAATACGAACAGCTCCTATAACTCAGAGTTCCTGTATTCCTTGTGTCTTGAATCATTGTCCAAGACGAACAGATCTTATAACTCAGATTTCCAGTATTCCTTGTGTCGTGAATCATTATCCAATATTAACAGATCTTATAACTCAGATTAACCTTTATTCCTTGTGTTTTGAATCATTGTACAATACTAACAGATCCTACAACTATGATTTCCTGTGTTCCTTGTGTCTTGAATCATTGTCAACTACGAAGAAATCTTACAATCATGATTTCCTGTATTCCTTGTGTCTTGAATCATTGTCCAATACGAACAGATCTTACAAAAATTATTTCCTTTATTCCTTGTGTCTTGAATCATTGTCCAATACGAAAAGCTCTTATAACTCAGATTTCCTTTATTAAGGAATACAGGAAATCTGAGTTATAAAATCTGTTGGTATTGGACAATGATTCAAGACACAAGGTGTCTTGAATCATTGTGCAATACGAACAGATCTTGTAACTCAGATTTCCTATATTCCTTGTGTCGTGAATCATTATCCAATACTAACAGATCTTATCACTCTGATTTCCTTTATTCCTTGTGTCTTGAATCATTGTTCAATACCAAAAGATCTTACAAATCTGATTTCCTGTATTCCTTGTGTCTTGAATCATTGTCCAATACTAACAGATATTACAACTATGATTTCTTTTATTCCTTGTGACTTGAATCATTGTCCAATGAATTGTAAGAGCTGTTCGTATTGGACAATGATTCAAGTCACAAGGAATAAAGGAAATCATAGTTGTAAGCTCTGTTAGTATTGGATAACGAATCAAGACACAAGGAATAAAGGAAATTAGAGTTGTAAGATCTTTTAGTATTGGACAATGATTCAAGACACAAGGAATAAAGGAAATCATAGTTGTAAGGTCTGTTAGTATTGGATAATGATTCACGACACAAGGAATAAAGGAAATCAGAGTTATAAGATCTGTTCGTATTGGATAATGATTCAAGAAAAAAGGAATAAAGGAAAACTGAGTTATAAAATCTGTTCTTTTGGACAATCATTCAAGACAGAAGGAATAAAGGAAATCTGAGTTATAAGAGCTGTTCGTATGAGTTATAAAATCTGTTGGTATTGGACAATGATTCAAGACACAAGGAATAAATGAAATCCACAAGGAATAAAGGAAATCTATTGGACAATGATTCAAGATTCTAGGAAATCTGAGTTATAAGATCTGTTCGTATTGGATAATGATTCAAGACACAAGAAATACAGGAAATCTGGGTTATAAAATCTGTTGGTAGTGGACAAAGATTCAAGACACAAGGAATAAAGGAAATTTGAGTTATAAGAGCTGTTCGTATTGGACAATGATTCAAGACGCAAGGAATAAAGGAAATCATAGTTGTAAGATCTGTTCGTATTGGAGAATGATTCAAGACACAAGGAATAAAGGAAATTTCAGTTATAAGATCTGTTAGTATTGGATAATGATTCAAGACACAAGGAATACTGCAAATCTGAGATATAAGATATGTTCGTATTGGACAATGATTTAAGACACAATGAATACGGGAAATCATGATTGTAAGATTTGTTCGTATTGGACAATGATTCAAGACCCAAGGAATAAAGGAAATCATAGTTGTAATATCTCTTAGTATTAGACAATGATTCAAGACACAAGGAATACAAGAAATCAGAGTTGTAAGATCTTTTGGACAAGGAATAAAGGAAATCAGAGTTATAAGATGTGTTCGTATAGGATAATGATTCAAGACACAAGGAATAAAGGAAATCTGAGTTATAAGAGATGTTCGTATTCGACAATGATTCAAGACACAAGGAATAAAGGAAATCATATTTGTAAGATCTGTTCGTATTGGAGAATGATTCAAGACAGAAGGAATAAAGGAAATCATAGTTGTTGGATCTGTTTGTATTGTACAATGATTCAAGACACAAGAAATAAAGGAAATCTGAGTTATAAGATCTGTTAGTATTGGATAATGATTCACGACACAAGGAAGTCTTGAATCATTGCCCAATACCAACAGACTTTATAACTCAGATTTCCTTTATTCCTTGTGTCTTGAATCATTATCCATTACGAACAGATCTTATAACTCTGATTTCCTTTATTCTTTGTGTCTTGAATCATTGTCCAATACGAACAGATTTTATAACTCAGATTTGCTTTATTCCTTGTTTCTTGAATCATAATCCAATACTAACAGATCTTAAAACTCTGATTTCCTTTATTCCTTCTTTCTTGAATCATTGTCCAAAAAAACAGATTTTATAACTCAGATTTATTTTATTCCTTGATTCTTGAATCATTATCCAATACTAAAAGATCTTATAACTGAAATTTCCTTTATTCCTTGTGTCTTGAATTATTCTCCAATACGAACAGATCTTATAACTCTGATTTCCTTTATTCCTTGTGTTTTGAATCATTGTCCAATACTAAAAGATCTTACAACTCTGAT
>NW_013745125.1:0-498 GCF_000517525.1 Limulus polyphemus
TTACGAACAGAGCTTAAAACTCTGATTTCCTTTATTCCTTGTGTCTTGAATCATTATCCAATACGAACAGATCTTATATCTTAGATTTCCTTTATTCCTTGTGTTTTGAATCATTGTCCAATACGAACAGATGTTATTGCTCAGATTTTTTTTATTCCTTGTTTCATGAATCATTATCCAATACTAATAGATCTTATAACTCAGATTTCCTGTATTCCTTCTGTCTTGAATCATTTTCCAATACGAACAGATTTTACAACTCAGATTTCCTTTATTCCTTGTGTCTTGAATCATTGTCCAATATGAACAGATCTTATAATTCTGATTTCCTGTATTCCTTGTGTCTTGAATTATTCTCCAATACGATCAGAGCTTAAAACTCTGATTTACTTCATTCCTTGTGTCTTGAATCATTACCCAATACGAACAGATCTTATAACTCAGATTTCCTTTATTCCATGTGTCTTGAATCATTGTCCAATACGAACAGATGTTATT
>NW_013745126.1:0-2237 GCF_000517525.1 Limulus polyphemus
AAGTTGATACTTACAGACTTAGTCACTGAACATTAACCCATAGCATTACAACAATAATAGACAATCCCAAATTTGTAAAAAAAGAATATGTTAGAGTTGTTACACAATATTTCAAAAATATATTAATTTGACAAATAATTGAATGTTATGCTACTATTTATAAAAATAAAATCAGAAATCCATTAAAATATAAGTTCTCTATCATTTTTTCAATTCACAAATGCACACTTGCATTGCCTACTAAGAAAGTTAGTACCGGTAGTCATCGGGTTAAATAATAAAAATGAAAATTCAGTAAAAAATTACAATTAAGAGCTATTACTCTCCCCAACTGATCAGCATAACGTAAACTGACAAATTGAGAAAGTGTAGGGTGCACAAAAACTGCCATACCATGACAACCAGTCACTGCATTTGACAAAAAAACGGCCCTGGCCAGAATTTACTAATTAAATAATAATATTGATCAGTAAAAAATGTCTCTTGAAAACAAATTACAGAATAAAGTTAACTAAAATATGTTAAAAAATTTTTCAATTTAACAAAGTCTCTCAGCCCGTTACAGTTCACCACCTCTATCTTGCATAGATTCGACATACTCTGGAAAATGATAATAACTGTAATTTACTTTTTGTTAGTAGTTTTTTCAAGCGAGTCTTACTCAGGTGAGTATCAGATGGTGCCAAAACTCTCTTCTTACCACTTTTTGAAGATTCCACTTCCATTTCAACTACTTTCGCATATTCTCGAACCGAAGGGGTGTCAGGTAGAGCAGTTGTTGACATTGCCATCATAGACAGGTCGGCCTTCCTCCGTTCCAACGGTGGAAATTCAGGATCACAGTCAGTTGATAAAACTAGAGTACTGGCCATGCACTCTTCACGATTCGATATAGAAACTACAGGTGAAGAGGAGCGATTAATCTCGACACCTAAAACTGTTGATTTATGAAGAACATCATCTCCACCTTCCACCCCTTCCGATGACAAACTAACTGGGGACAATCACTGTACAGATTGCTCTCAGCGAGACACATAGACGACGTTCATAATCGTGCTTCGTTTTAATAAATAGACGTTTCCTCAAGGGATCCAACACTTTAATCACATAAGGCAAAGATGTACGAGAATCTGAAAAAGACACACGCACAAAACGGATACCGTTGCAAATGTCTTGGTCCCGTTTCAATACGATGGCACTTTTAACATCACATTCAAATTCATGCAATTTGGAAATAATGCTCGCATATGTAACATATTAAGGAACGCCGAAAAATGAAACAGTCAATGTACGGCTAAACACCCCTTGGTCTACATAGACTTCATCATTGATGGTCAATCCAGAATCCACCAGATAATCTACATCATCATTTAAAACAAATGGTACTTCATGGCCCCCAGGACGAGGGACAATAGATGAAACTGAAACAACACCAAACTGCGAAATAATTGCTTGCATTCCCTAACCTTGATTTATATTTGGTGCATCCAATATAGTCTTTTTCATAACATCTAAAGAGCTATAATGGTCAGCTCTAACACCAGCAAAAGCACTAGACATAGTAGATAGGTCCCATTACTTCCGCACTCGAAAAAATTCAAAAGTAAAAATTTAAAAGGCGCGTGTAACTTTTCACACTGACAGAGCCCTTCAAAGACACGTGTGCCCTTTAAGCGGACTTGATGACCACAACACCACAAGCACATGTATGACGAGTTTGTCTAATTTTTTTGGTAAAGTCATTAGTGTATTTATTAAATTGGACTTTCACAAATCATAACGTGCTGGTTAAGAGAAAAGAAGAAAAAACATAATCCTAGAGCGTTTTCAGTTAATGATAATTTCTCAATTTTAAAAAAAGAACGTTTTTCTAAATAATCGAAGCTTAAAGAAACTTTGCATATCAGGAATCGAGGCTGGTATATGGTTGTTGTACGACGAACACGATAGTCATTCCTTCTTTAGAGAAAGTTACTCTGAAATATAGAAGAGAGAATTTTAATCAGATTTACAAAATTGTATTCTTTAATGAAGTTTAAAGAGAAATTTAATGACAAAATTCCTAAAATACGTTTTAGACTATTAATAAGCGTTCTCTAAGAAGAAATGTTTTTTCAAAAAATTTTTAAAGATATTTCCTTTCACCTCAGCATTGGTTCTGCCATCTATGATTGGTAACTAAACCTTTTTCTTGTCTGTTTTCTTTATAAAACTGCGTCTGGGCGTGTTAAACCTCA
>NW_013745127.1:0-1878 GCF_000517525.1 Limulus polyphemus
AATTTTTTTATAGTAATGGTGATTCTGTGTAACGTTGACAGTAATGTTCCAGTGTGATGATTTTGGTACACTTTGTTCACTATGGTTATCTGATTTCCGGATTCTAGAAACTTTTATGGATGAATACGATATTGTCGTGTTAAAAGATGGATCTCTTGACTGGATACAGCAATTGGAAAGCTAATCCATCAAAAATTTTCTCTCTGATATGCTGCTTTTCTCAATAATAGCGACCCAAAAAGACTTAGATAATACATATTAAACAAAATGGTTGTACCATACTCTATCAAGAGGTATGCAGCCTACATTAAAACGTAGTTATATCATTTACAAGTGTTGTAACATTCAGAGCAGAGTTTCTTGATCTATTACAGAATAACTTTATACAGAGCATAATGTCTCGATTAATAAAAAACTCAAACGGAATGTCTTTTTCCTTTCCAGGATGACTTTATACAGAATAAAATGTCTTGTTGAGTTTTAGGAAAACTCTGTACTGTACAGAATGGCTTGGTATATTCTGGGATAAATTTATGCAGACCAGAATGTTTTCATACATTCTATGATAGCTTAACTTAAAACACAATTTCTTGGTATATTCGAGGATAACTTTAACTAAAGCAGAATGTATTGGTCTATTCTCTAAATGTTTTATAAGGAACAAAATATCTTGATCTATTCCAGCATAACATTATATAGAACAAAATGTCTTTGTCTGTTCTTGGTTAAATTTAAACATAACTTTAATCAGACGGGAATGTCCTGCTTTATACCAAAATATATTTCTGCAGAAGAGACGGTGTAAGTCTATTCCAGGATAACATTAAATACCACAGAATCTATTGGTTTGTTCTAGACTAACTCAGTGAGAAACAAATGTCTTAGTCGATTGTTGAATAACATTAAACAGGAAATAATGTGTTCGTCTATTCTGAGATAGGTTTATACAGAACAGTGTTCTTTGACGTATTCCAGGCTAACTTTATATAGAAAAGAATCCACAGTTACATTTTGTGATAAAGTTTTACAGAAACAAGACTGTTGGTCTATTCTAGGAAAGCCTTAGACATGAAAAATAAAGCTCCTGTTTTCCTGGTACAAAACGTAAACGACTAATGTCTCTGCGCATGTGCTCTACAAACTGAAATAAAACAAATTGAAGAGATAAGGAGGCCAGTTTTATTGCTTTGGGAGCTCTGACTTCCCTTTTTACTGGGGTTGACGGTTAGCTTGACTAGCTTTAAATCCAAAAGTCCCTAGTTCTAGCTGTGGTGCCGCTTTACTCATGCTCATGTATTATAACACATTTATATAGTCAATCGTATGAATTGCAACAATAAAACGTGTATTTAGTATTCGCTGCTGTCTGCTCTGCCATTATTTTGTAACAATCTTTTGATATTATAGGATTTGTTTGTTTGAAGTTAAGCACAAAGCTACACAATGGGCTATCTGTGCTCTGCCCACCACGGGTATCGAAACCCGGTTTCTAGTGTTGTAAGTCCGCAGAAATACCGCTGTGCCACTGGGGGGCGATATTATAGAAATATACGTAAGAAAGAAGACACCTCAAGATGAGGTAAAAATATACTTCTTTTATCGTCACAAGCAAATAATATAAAACGTAAAAATGCGTTACATATTACTAAAAAATATTGTGTTTTAAATATTAGTTAATTTCAAGGCAAATGTTTTGTGGTAAATATAAAGAAATTTAAGCTATTTACATTATATAATGTAGGTCTTGATACATTGTACACAGGGTTTATTATCCTTTGTAAGAACGTTGTACCTAGGTTATTGTTCATGGCGTGCCACCATTGTACACGGAGTTTATTATCTTTTGTAAGAACGTTGTACCTAGGATATTGTTCATGG
>NW_013745128.1:0-3245 GCF_000517525.1 Limulus polyphemus
GTCACTTTAAACTTAACTACTTTTATAAACACACGCTATAATTCATAGCGATTCACACACTGTATTTATGGTGCCTACTGCTCGCTTGACTCAATTATCTATATCTCCGATCTATCTGCATATCTCTTCAATCTATCTCTTCGATCGCACTGGTTTTTCTCGCCAAGGTTATATACTAAAATAGAGGGCACCTCGAACATACTAGAGTTGCCAGGAAAATTCATGATCCTTCGAGAAACTCCAGTGCGCATGCTCCCAGCGTCGCATGACTTCCGCTGAAGTAACAATAACTATACTATGTATTTTTTTTATTTGCAATGGTGGAAAACATGGATGTTTTTTTTATTGTGTTCTGTGAATCTGGTTTCCAATTTTATTCCTGTTTCTCTGATGTAGAATTCTGGGCAGTTATTGCATGTTATTTTGTAAATGATGTTGGTATTGTATGATTTTAAATTATGTGGTGTCATGAGCTGAATTCCAGGGAATGTAGAGGCCGGTGTGTGTGTTTTTACAGTGAATTTTGGTTTTAAACTGTGTGTCCAACATAATAATGTTGAGGTTAAGAAAATATAACTGTTTATTGTTTTCGTGTTCTGTGGTAAATTTCATGTTGGGATGAACGGAATTTACGTGTTTGAAGAAAGTTAGTGTGTGTTCTGTAGAAGTGAAACCAGCAAAAGTGTCATCGACATATCTGTACCAGTATAGTGGGGGATGAGGCGCAGAATGTATGGCTTGTGTTTTTTATGTTTTTATACAATGACTCAACTCTATGTAATATCACGTATTAAAACCCAACGTAATACTGGATTTGACCAAATTTCACTGTGATAATAGCATCCACAAAGTGCCAGAAAGTGACTTGTTTGGTTGTAGCCAGTTTTATTGGTGTCATTAGATATCCACAGAGAATGATAGTGTAATGTTCAGACTAAAGATGCTCAGTACAGAATTTTGCATGTACAAATCATTTTTTGGAAGAGTAATAGATCAGTCAGTATCTATATAGGTGGAAGGTAGTAATAGAGTGATCAGTCAGTATCTACATAGGTGGAAGGTAGTAATATAGTGTTCCATCAGTATCTACATAGGTGGAAGGTAGGAATAGAGTTATCAGTCAATATCTACATAGGTGGATGGTAGTAATAAAGTGATCAGTCAGTATCTACATAGGTGGAAGGTAGTAATAGAGTGATCAATCAGTATGTACTTATGTGGAAGGTAGTAATAGAGTGATCAGTCAGTATGTACTTAGGTTGGAGGTAGTAATATAGTGCTCCATCAGTATCTACTTAGGTTGAAGGTAGCAATAGAGTTATTAGTCAGTATCTACATAGGTGGAAGGTAGTAGTAGAGTTATCACACAATATCTATATAGGTGGATGATAGTGATAGAGTGATCAGTCAGTATCTACATAGGTAGAAGATAGTAATAGAGTGATCAGTCAGTATCTACATAGGTGGAAGGTAGTAATAGAGTGATCAGTCAGCATCTAAATAGGTGGAAGATAGTAATAGAGTGATCAGTCAGTATCTACATAGGTGGAAGGTAATAGTAGAGTGATCAGTCAGTATCTACATAGGTGGAAGGTAGTAGTAGAGTTATCAGTCAATATCTATATAGGTGGAAGGTAGTAGTAGAGTGATCAGTCAGTATCTACATAGGTGGAAGGTAGTAATAGAGTGATCAGTCAGTATCTACATAGGTGGAAGGTAGTAATAGAGTGATCAGTCAATATCTATATATATTGTGTATATGCAGTGGCAGCACTTGCACCAAAAAGTTTGGGTGGCAAAACACGACATCTTTTACTCGTGTATCATTTTTTGGAGAGTCATCATTTCCCCAACAAATTTTTTCATTGAGCCAAAGCTGCGTTTCCAAAAATACTTAGTATTGAGTTTTAAAGCCCCAAATTATTCACAGAAGTTGGAAAGAATAAGAATATTTTCACCATTGTAGCATATCTAGCAATTTTTTGTGGGGGTGGAGGAATAACAAGTCCCATTAAAAGTGGATTGATGAATGAATAATGGTCAAAAGCATGAACTTACCAAGTTACCAACTTTAACGATCCTCCTCTTTGAATTTATACTGTTAACCTTCTATTTGGAAACTTAGTAACGATCATGTCAGCAACACCATGAAGATCAATGGAAAGAGGAAGTTATCTTTGTACAATAATTACTTCTAGACTCTTATCTGCCGTATTGGTTTTATGGTGATTTATGATCAGTTTCAGCTTGTCAAAGGTCCTTTCACAGCTGGTTGTTCTAACTGAGAGAGTTCTTGCTATTTTTTTAAAACTTTGTAAAGTACAGTAAAAGCCATAAATAGGGGTGTTAGATGTTCTGCAGATGTCACACCTGAATGCTCATTCATTCTCTTAACTTGCCTCATTTCCATTTTTATGTTTTCAAGATTCAGCCTATAATGGGATACAAAAGGTTTAATAGTCACAAAATTGAGTAATTTTTTAGATTTGGTGTCAATTGCCAACAGGGAATGGAACAATTGGAGACTTTTCATTGGATCATCTACTTCAAGAGTATGCCTAGGCAGAGTTCATTTTCCACTGCTGCTGCTCAGCTCAAGTAATTTTCCAACACTAGTGGGTTTGCCCAATATATCATCATGTTCTTATCAGAAGCACTCTCACTGCCTGTGTGGTTCAATAGTCTATCCTCTGTCGGGTCTTCGGGTATGACTATTTCATCTTCAGTCATTTGGCACTTTTTACTTGGTCTACCTGTCGCCTTGATAGATTCATTTTTTTGTGATTTTGCAATTTTTTTGCAAATATCTATTTTCTCAACTGTAAGACTTGATGAGTCTAAAAATGTATGCAGAACACCAACTTTATGTAACAATTAATATCTGTGACCTCTTGACCTAGAAACTTGAAGAAGAACCTTGCAAGAAGTACTGAAGTACAAAGTAAAAGTGGCAAAGATAGTTTGGTATAAAACAAGCCTATGCTTGTCACAACTGCTTACTTCAAAAACTGACTTTATTTACCAACATTTTGGAAAAGCAGGCCTAGGTTTCTTTTTTAACCATTTTGTGTGTGTGGAGGGGGGTGCAGTATAAAATTTTCATAATAATATATAACATAATGTTTTGAGACAACATGGGACCTATTGGTCTATCTTGGCTGTTCTATCCTCTAAACTAAATTAAAATAATTTTAAAAAATCTTAAAGCCAGCCTTTATCATTCATACACCTATCAAGCTTTTTTT
>NW_013745129.1:0-2132 GCF_000517525.1 Limulus polyphemus
GAATAATGGTCAGAAGTTACACTGGACAAGGAGAGATGGAGTGTTACCAGAATTGAAGGCAATAGACTTCCCCAGATGACTATGTTTGAAAGACTACAAGGTATGAGACCTTTAGGAAGACCAAGATAATCTGGCAGAGGATGCCTCTGATGTTAGTATAGAAGATGAAGAAAGGTCAGAGGTTGCATAGGACAGTGAGAGATGGAGAGACTTCGTAAGAGAGGTGAGGGGTCAATAATTCCCTATAAGAGTGAGTGAATGAAACCAACACAGTTGTGGACCAACAAGTAATTTGGTGCATAAACCGTTTTATAATTGAGATTTTAGGGTTAATGATGATTACTAAACAAGTAATGGTCAAGCCCCCCAGTGGCATAGCGGTATGTCTGCAGACGTACAACACTAGAAACCGAGTTTCCATACCCGTGTTGGGCAGACCACAGATAACTCATTGTGTAGCTTTGTGCTTATTTACAAACAAACAAACCCCCCAGTGGCATAGCGGTATGTCTGCGGACGTACAACACCAGAAACCGGGTTTCCATACCCGTGGTGGACAGAGTACAGATAGTTCATTGTGTAGCTTTGTGCTTATTTACAAACAAACAAACCCCCCAGTGGTATAGCGGTATGTCTGCGGACGTACAACACTAGAAACCGAGTTTCCATACCCGTGGTGGGCAGAGCACAGATAACTCATTGTGTAGCTTTGTGCTTAATTACAAACAAACAAACATCCTCCCCAGTGGCATAGCGGTATGTCTGCGGACGTACAACACTAGAAACCGTGTTTCCATACCCGTGGTGGGCAGAGCACAGATAGCCCATTGTGTAGATTTGTGCTTAACTTCAGACAAACAAACAAGTAATGGTCAAACCTTGTAAAATAGCAAGTATGCAGCTCAGCTTCACGAAATGTTAGATGTTATATATATTTCTATCTTATTTTACAAATATACAAATGTGCATGATTCCACGCTATCAATCACTTTACACTGAACCAAGAATACCGTATTTATAATACTAATAAGTTACATGGACGTTGCTTATACTGTCAATCAATCCTTAAGCCTAAACTTGTTTCAAACTTTCGATATGGATAACCACGCTCGAAAACAGGGAAACCTTGATAAATGTGTATAATTTATATTAAAAATAAACATTTCTCTTTATTACACATACTATTAAAGGTTCGCTTTTCCTTAGGAAACTGACGTTACACGATATCCAGATGGTTTTTGTTTGACTTATGTGTTCCATTTTTAAGTGGCTATCTGTCGAGGCTGATTCTAAAAGTATAATCAACAATAGACGCAAAGCAATCCAATTAAAACAGACGTGTAAGTTATCCATTTGTATTACTAAAACTTATTCCTATTTTTGTTGAATTGTTGCATAAATTAAGCCGATGTAAGTACAGGCTTTCTTCACCACGCCAATAATGAAAAAAAAAGAGTTACAAGTCTTTGGAAGTTGTTTCGATGGGGCTTATTGACATAAATACGAAGATAAGGGGTAAAAAAAGAACTAATTAGAACGACGAGTGTTTGCTTCTCTTAAAATCCTCGATGTCCTACAGGAATGGCACCAGAGACTTGAAATAATTAAACCAGCATCTAATTAACTTTGCTTATTGAACAAATGATTAAAATAAATTCTATACTGCGTGCTCAAACTTCTATTATCTGAAAGAGACGAAGAACAAGCTCTGTTGTTTTCTTCTTCGTGTGATCGATCTTCATAAAGTTCGTTTCGTCCTCCATCTATGAAATATAACAATGTTTCTACTATATTCGCGTGAGTATTGTTAACTACGGGGTAAATTACATCAGTTATGTCTGTCGTTGTGTGAGTATTGTTAACTACGGGATAAATTACATCAGTTGCTTCTGTCGTTGTGTGAGTATTGTTAACTACGGGGTAAATTACATCAGTTGCTTCTGTCGTTGTGTGAGTATTGTTAACTACGGGGTAAATTACATCAGTTACGTCTGTCGTTGTGTGAGTATTGTTAAATACAGGGTAAATTACATCAGTTATGTCTGTCGTTGTGTGAGTATTGTTAACTACGGGGTAAATTACATCAGTTACGTCTGTCGTTGTGTGAGTATTGTTAACTACGGGGTAAATTA
>NW_013745130.1:0-2164 GCF_000517525.1 Limulus polyphemus
GTGACGGTGGAAATTCTATATATATTGCAGGGTTGTATTGGGAAAGAATAAACTAGTTTTATTTAAGAAAGGACTTGTATCGCTGAAGTTCCTCGGAAAGAATTTCTACGGCAAATTAACAAAGGACCAGAGACGTAACAATATTAAGTAAGGAGTGTTGGATTAAGGGGGTTCTTCTTAATTTTCAACGTGAATCAATTGACGGAAAGACATCTTGCAAGACTAAAACTGCTGACTGATTCCCTGATTTGCTAGATGTTGATGATCCTTGTTCTACACAAGTACAAAACGCTGTTTTTTCATGTTTTTCTTCATTCTAATATAAATAAAGATTGTTTTACAATTTATATCCTGTAATCAGTCTGTTTATTCCATAAGCTTAAACTCAATCATTTAGTTAACTTCAGATTTACTCTGTAATTATCCTGTACTGATATTCCTTTTATAAAACGGACATACTTAATAATCTTTGAGGAAATCAGTTAATCTGAAAATATTAAATCACTATGAGGAAATTATCTCTGATATTCCTTTTATCACAAAAATAGCTTCAAACTTTTGATTTCGTTGATTTGAAAAATAGCTCAGAGTACCTTTGTCAGCATCACTCAATGAGACAGCAGTAAGTTTACAGACTTACAATGCTAAAATCTGGGGTTCGATTTCTCTCGGTGAACACAGTAGATAGCTTAATGTGGCTTTGTTCAGAAAAACAAACAATCTTTATCAGGAATGAAAAACCAACCCCAAATAATAAATTCAGAAGGCCTCTAACTCAATAAAATCAAACCTTTTTTGCCTAATAAAAAAAGTGTTTTTATATGTCTGAAAAAATGTTTAAAATAAGTACTCTGTTTAGCAATCTCTGATATTTCTTTATTTTTTGCTATGAACATTAGTACTAAATTAGAACGAAATTTCTTTAAAATGAGCTAGGGACTTTACTTACAATACAATAAGATGAATCTTCAACATTAGTATTGTTCTAAGGCAAAAAAAAATCTAAGCTATATTTTTAATATTGTTACGACAGCGGGGGTCACGTGACACTAGTAACACGTCATATTCTCGAACGTTCACGCCCCTTCCTGAAGTCTCGGGAGGTTACTAGATATGTGGTATTCTTGTATATATAAGACGGGTAAGAACTGACGGCAACAGTGTGTGTAATTGAACTGCCGACAGAGAGAGACGTATTGTTGAGTCGAGCACGTGAGACGTCGTTGTGAATTATAGCGTTTGTCATAGCGTGACTGTGGAAATTAAGTGTATTGCAATGTTGTATTTAGAAAGAATAAACCAGTTTTATTAAAGAAAGGACTTGTATTGCTAAAGTTTCTTCGGAAAGAAATTATACGGAAAATTAACTAACGACCAGAGACGTAACAATATTTTAATTAAGAGTTGTTTGTTTGCAAGATGAAGCAAATCATGATGGCGATGTAATGAAGTTTCGTATAGTAAGTAGAAAACGATAATTATATAGTGCTACGACAGCAGAAGTCATGCAATTCTGGGAGCATGCGCGCTGGAGCTTCTCGAAGGATCATGAATTATCGAGGAACCACGCAAATGTCGGAGTGTTTGCCAGACGCCTTCTTTTTTAGTATAAAAGCCCGGCAAATAAAGCGGAAAAAAATTGCAGATAGATAGATATAGAGACAGATAATTAAGTCAAGCGAGCGGTAGTGACCATAAGTAAAGTGCGTGAATCGTTGTGAATTATAGCGTGTGTTTAAGTTAAAGTAACGGTGGAATTCTGTGTATTGCAGGGTTGTATTGGGAGGGAATAAACTGGTTTTATTTAGGAGGGGACTTATGTCGCTGAGGTTCCTCGGAAAGAATTTATACCAGAAATTAACAAACGAGCAGATAAGTAACACTGTACTAACTATTAAACAAGGCATTGCACTGGGACAGATCTAACGACTAAGTTAATAGGTCAAAATGTAACATTTGTTCTAAAAGTTAAGCCTAATAAATCTAAATCTAGAATTGATGAGGCAGGGTTATATTTAAATCTGGGTAGATTCAGTACAAGGTGCTTTCAATCTATACACCCAA
Source organism: Limulus polyphemus (assembly GCF_000517525.1). Lineage (NCBI taxonomy): Eukaryota > Metazoa > Arthropoda > Merostomata > Xiphosura > Limulidae > Limulus > Limulus polyphemus. The sequence goes on from NW_013745130.1 coordinate 2,065, forward strand.
ATCTAAGGTCTAGTTTAGATGTATAAAGCTAAATTTCTGCCATTATTATTACATCTAGATCCAAACATAAGACTAAAAAGATGGAAATAACAGGTCTAAC
>NW_013745131.1:0-1877 GCF_000517525.1 Limulus polyphemus
TGTGTCTTCTTATTGAGATTAAACGGTATTGATAAATCTTGTGTCTGCTCATTGACAGTGCACAGTATTTGTAAATCTTGTCTTCTTATTGATAGTACACAGTATCGTTAAATATTGTGTCTTCTTATTGACAGCACACAGTATTGATAAATCCTGTATCTTCTTATTGAAAGGACTCAGTATTGTTAAATCTTGTGTCTTTTTACTGACAGTACACAGTATCGTTAAATCTGGTGGCTTGTTATTAATAGTACACAGTATTGTTAAATCTTGTGGCTTGTTATTGATAGTACACTGTATCATTAAATGTTATGACTTGTTATGATAGTACACAGTATCGTTAAATCTTGTGTCTTCTTATTGACAGTACACAGTATTGATAAATCCTTTTTCTTCTTATTGACAGGACACAGTATTGTTAAATTATGTTTCTTCTTTTTGACAGTACACAGTATTGATAAATCCTGTATCATCTTATTGAAAGGACTCAGTATTGTTAAATCTTGTGTCTTCTTATTCACATTACATAGTATTGTTAAATTTTGTGTCTTCTTATTGACAGTACACAGTATCGTTAAATCTTGTGTCTTCTTATTGACAGTACACAGTATTGATAAATCCTGTATCTTCTTATTGACAGGACACAGTATTATTAAATCCTGTATCTTCTTATTGACAGGACACAGTATTGTTAAATCTTGTGTATTCTAATTGACAGTACACAGTGTTGAAAAATCCTGTATCTTCTTATTGACAGGACACCCTATTTTTAAATCTTATGTCTTTTTATTGACAGTACACAGTATCGTTAAATCTTTTGGCTTGTTATTGATAGTACACAGTATCATTAAATCTTATGACTTGATATTATAGTACACAGTATCGTTAAATCTTTTGTCTTCTTATTGACAGTACACAGTATTGTTAAATCTTGTCTATTCTTATTGACAGTACACAGTATCGTTAAATCTTGTGTCTTCTTATTGACAGTACATAGTATTGATAAATACTGTATCTTCTTATTGACAGGACTCAGTATTGTTAAATCTTGTGTATTTTAATGACAGTACACAGTATCGTTAAATCTTGAGGCGTGTTATTGATAGTACACAGTATCATTAAATGTTGTGACTTGTTATGATAGTACACAATATCATTAAATTATGTGTCTTCTTATTGACAGTACACATTATTGATAAATCCTTTTTCTTCTTATTGACAGGACACCATATTGTTAAATTATGTTTCTTCTTATTGACAGTACACAGTATTGATAAATCCTGTATCTTCTTATTGACAGGACACAGTATTGTTAAATCCTGTATCTTCTTATTGACAGGACACAGTATTGTTAAATCTTGTCTCTTCTATTTGACAGTACACAGTGTTGATAAATCCTGTATCTTCTTATTGACAGTACACAGTATTGATAAATCCTGTATCTTCTTATTGACAGGACACAGTATTGATAAATCCTGTATCTTCTTATTGACATGAAACAGTATTGTTAAATCTTGTCTCTTCTTATTGACAGTACACAGTATCGTTAAATCTTGTGACTTCTTATTGACAGTACACAGTATTGATAAATCCTGTATCTTCTTATTGAGAGGACTCAGTATTGTTAAATCTTGTGTCTTTTTACTGACAGTACACAGTATCGTTAAATCTTGTGGCTTTTTATTGACAGTACACAGTATTGATAAATCCTGTATCTTCTTATTGACAGGACACAGTATTATTAAATCTTGTGATTTCTTTTTGACAGTACACAGTATTGATAAATCCTGTATCTTCTTATTGACAGGACTGAGTATTGTTAAATCTTGTGTCTTTTTACTGACAGTACACAGTATCGTTAACTCTTGTCTTCTTTT
>NW_013745132.1:0-1872 GCF_000517525.1 Limulus polyphemus
GTATTGCAAAGTTGTATTGAGTAAGAATAAACAAGTTTTATTTAAGAAAGGACTTGTATCGCTAAAGTTTCATCAAAAAGAATTTTTACGGGAATTTATCAAACGACCAGAGATGTAACAAATTGGTGTCAGGAGTGGGATGGAAAAGAAAAAAATGGAAACGAAATGTGGCAAATCAAACTACGACTTAGCAGATTTGATGGCAGCAATACAAGAACAGCAAAAGAAACAAGAACGAGAAAATAAACAAGAAAAGAGATTACAGCAGTGGTTGGAGGAAAAGAAAAGAAACAAGAAGAGAAACAACACCAGGGCAAGAAAACCTGCAACAGTAGCAGCTCGAACAGCAAAATAAACAAGAGAGATTACAGCAGTTGTTGGAGGAAAAAGAAAAGAAACAAGAAGAGAGACAACAGTGGTGGCAAGATAACCTGCAACAGTGGCAGCTCGAACAGCAAAATAAACAAGAGAGACTACAGCAGTGGTTGGAGGAGAAAGAAAATAAACAAGAAGAGAGATTACAGCAGTGGCAACTGGAACAAGAAAGGAATTAGGAAGAAATTCTCCAACAGTTGCAGGAAAGTCAGCAGCAACTACAGGAAAGTCAACAACAGTGGCAAGAAGTACAAATGGAAAATTTTAGTAAATTTCAAAGTGAATTAAATACATTAAAGGATGATTTACTGTCTTTTACACAAGGAGGATATATTAGCCATGGACCTAATCAGCCTCAGACAAGGGAAAGCCCTTTCCAGACCCTACAGCTAAACCCTAATGCAGACATCTTCAGTTCTATCAGAAGTCACATTCCAGACATGAGTGTCAGCAATAATGGTGGTCTAGTACGGAGGAAGCCGCAGGAATTCGATGGGAAAGCACCATGGGAAGCATATAGAGTACAATTTGAGCTACTGGCAGAAATAAATGGATGGACAGAGGAGCAGAAGGCAGTGTACCTGGCAACGAGCCTGAAGGGACTACCACTGGAAATACTTGGACAGTTGTCAGTAGACGACAGGCACAACTATAGAGGACAAGTAGCTGCTCTAGGTCTCAGGTATGGAATCCAAAATCAGTCTGAAGTCTACAGGGCTAGGTTTAGGTCTAGAGTCCGTGCTAAAGGGCTGACACAGGACTTGGATAGTATGGCACACAAGGCCTACTCAACTGCACCACCTGATGTTCTCAAGCTGTTGCTGAGGGATCAGTTTATAGACGCCTTGGACAGTCCACAAGTGAAGCAAGCACACCCCTCTAGTATACAAGATGCAATGGCCAGAGCTCTTGAATTCGTATCCTAAATTAAGTCCAAGACAGAGGTACCAAGGTTGGTACAGTCATCAGGATTCCAGGCCAGAAAAAGGCAGCTTTCAGAGAAGTTTGAGGGACTTTGCTGGCACTGTAACAAACAAGAGAGCTCAATGCCGGCAATTTCAAGACAGGGAAGATGCCACAGCAGGAAAGGTTGCTACCCAAGAAATTTGTTGGAACTGTGAAGAGCAAGGACATATGAGGAGCCTGTGTAAGAAGAATACTACAAATAAGTCAGCTTTGGGAAACCAGTAGTGGTTGGTGCTGAAGGACGCCCACCAACCCCCATTGTGAAAGTCCCAACAGCTAAGTGTAAAATGGCAAGTACACATAGTGTCTATGTGACAGGAAAGCTGGATGGCCAGAAGTGCGACTTTGTCATAGATGCTGCATCTCAGCAAACCCTTGTGAGTATCAAGATGCTATATCACAAAGGAGTACCAGAAGCCATACAGAAGCTCTGTGGTGTGACAAAATATTATGCAAGGTTGTGGGGTCCAGTGTGGGGTAACTATTGAAGGACAGACAGAAAGTATACTTGGGTGACATTGAAGACCAATG
>NW_013745133.1:0-1870 GCF_000517525.1 Limulus polyphemus
GATGCTCTGAAGACGACTTAGTTGAGTTCTAACCCCCAGGACAACACACTCGTGAAATGGCCCTGAAATTGCATGTCTCTCATGAAACAATACGTAAACATCTAAGGAATGTGGGAAAACTCCATAAAGAAGGTGTTTGGGTGCCTCACGAACTCTTCGATGATCATCGTTTCCAACGTGTGAACGTTGCTTCGTCTCATCTGGTGCGTAATGCGCTTGAACCATAATAATCGTTGCTTTTTGGACAGAATTGTCACCAGGTGATGAAAAATGGATTCTCTATTCGAATATGAAACGACAAAAACAATGGGTCAGTCCTAGACAAAAAGCACTTCCGACCCCAAAACCTGGACTCCATCCGCAAAAAGTGATGCTTTGCATTTGGTGGGACATCAAAGGAATAATTCATTTTGAACTCCTCAATCCACAGCGAACAGTTAATGCAGATATACATAGTCAGCAACGGGAACGATTAAATCAAGCCCGTCATCAGAAACGCCCCTCACTCGTTAATCGGAAAGGTGTTCTTCTTCTCCACGACAATGCACGTCCACGTGTGGCACGTTTGAGGCAACACAAGATTATGGAATTGGGTTGGGAAGTTCTCTCCCACCCACCTTTATCTCCAGATATTGCACCATCAGATTACCATCTTTTTCGTTCGCTGCAACACTATCTTAATGGGAAAACGTATGCAAACGTGGAAGTTGGTAAACAGGACATCGGTATGTTTTTTGCTTGAAAGTCAAGTGATTTCTTTAATCAGAGCATCAACAACCTGATTGTAAGGTGGAAAAGCATCGTCGATAAGAATGGAGACTATTTCATTTAATATATGTTTCGTTTTGACATATAAGTTGTTCGGGTTTTTTCACCCAAACAAAAGCGACATTAATTTCCTGACGACAACAAAAAACATTTAACTAATGAATCTCCGAAATTCTGACCGTCTCCACTTACGGAGAATACTTAGCACTCTAAGTTTTTCTACATAAACAATTCCCTTATTCTCATAAAAGAAGCTGAATGAGGAAAGTAGAGAGCTTGGTAAAAACCTAATAGTATTTCGCTATTGTTCAATGATTAAACCGAAGTACTGGTGCAAATTTGTACGTGAATTGCCATTTAGTTAGCTCCACCGCAAAACTTCTAACGCTGACAAGAAAAACATTTCTACGAAATGGCTTCATTCACGTGAGCCTTTTACAGTGAAACAACGAAAACTGTTGGATAATACTTTAGAAAACTAGAAACTCATATCTGAATATCAGTCCTCTTATTATGCGCAAGAAACACGTAAATAAAGTTGGACAACAGTAAACGCAAGTTATGCCCTAGATTGCAATAACACTGAACCTAAATCAGGCCACCAAATCTCTTGAATAATACACCCATACGTTCCTTATTTTGTGCCTTTTATACATTGAGTGGTCACAAGTAAATAGACACCTAATTCTTCGTCATTTAACTGATTTATGCTAACTAATTTGTGTTCACAGAGCACTATATAAATGAACATGGTCCGCACACTAATTATCTTGTGCTTCAACATCCCTAGAACTCGAGGTTCTCTCGAATTGTCAGATTTTGTTAGAGGAAGGAAGATTCGCTCAATTTTCGGACAGTGGAAGGATGTGGATCTGGAGAATGCCTCACCAAGAGTTTTGGCTCAACAGATTGCAGCTAACTGTGAAGCATAGTGGTTTCAGTGTGATGGTTTGGGGAGCTGTTTGAGTTGGTGAGAGATAGAGCTTAATGGAGTGCGTTGGCAAGATAAATTTTGCGAAATACGTCGAAATATTGGAGGAAGGACTCTTGCCACTTTATTCCCCGGGTTTCGTAGACAAGAACACAACGTTGTTCTAGGAAG
>NW_013745134.1:0-1877 GCF_000517525.1 Limulus polyphemus
ACTTAATGTCAGTATTACTAATAGTTCGTAAGTCTATTAAATTTAGCTACTACTTAATGCTGCGTACATACTAGTACAGGAACTTTAAAATTTAATATATATATATATATATATATAGTATACTAACTAAGTAACTTAAAAAGTAACTAAGTCTACTAATTTAGTAATTAACTTTATTAAGTAATTTCATTTTCGATCACACTCACAGATTACGGTTAGTCTTGCAAAACTTATTTCAAGAATATAATTAAGCTTTTAAACATTAACTATAATCAGTGTCAGATGTAAACAGTCTAGTTAATTTCATTATCTAATTGTTTGTCATTGGTAACAATTTAAACAAACGCGCAGGAAAATTACCAACCATATTCAAACCTCACAAGTCTACCATTTTAATTCTTTGGTTATGGATATTTTGTAGCAGTTGTGCGATGTTGTCGCCCTCTATACATTCGGTACAAATCAAACTTCAGACACACTGATGAAGTTATCCGCAACACATTTATGTTTTTGTTCGTTTGAAGTTACGTACAAAGCTACACAATAGCCTATCTGTGCTCTGCCCACCATGGGTATCGAAACCAGATTTCTAGTGTTGCAAGTCCGCAGACATGCCGCTGTGCCACTGGGGAGCTTAATACTGAAAGTCGTGTAGGGATTTACTATATATACCTGTATCATCCTATATTCTTGTTTGCATTCTTTTTGGCACTGTTATCCCTACATCATTTTACATTTACAAAATGGTTTTTATTACTTGTTTTGTGACATTTTCCCCGTAACTGAAAGTTAGTGTATTCTATGAATGTGTGTAATAAAACTTAATATTATGTGTATTAATTTTTTTTTACTCCTTCACTTCATACGTAATATAGGGGTTGGCTTCTTAAAGATGCCGATTATATAGTGTACAAAGTAATGAGTGTTCTACATGTCACAGTTATATAATGTTCATCTATTATTGGCTTGTAATTCCTGATTCACCCTGTACTTAATTTTTTTTAAAGGAATACCAGATTTCATTTTTTAAAAGCTAACTTTAAGGGGTAATGATAACATCATTTACACAAGAATTATGATTTTTTTAATTACTACTGGTTATTACGACTAAATGATGATATCAAGCACTGCCCAGAAATACATAGGGTGGATTTAGGTTTGAACTGACGCTAGTGAAAAAGTAGTTGTAGAGTTATCTCGACTGAAACAAGAAGAAAAATGGTTAACAATATAGTGGGCTGGACACTATCTGATTTGGTATTGTTACGTCTCCGTTTGTTAATTGATTTTCTGTAACTTTGTTCCGACGAAACTTAAGCGACACAAGTCTTTACTTAATAATAGAACTGGTTTATTCTTTCCGAATATAACTTTACGATACACTTATTTCCATATTCGCGTTAAAACAAACACTATAACGAACGAACGTTAACTTCAACAATACCCTGTGACTGCAGTTCAATTACTCACTATCTACTCACACGCATTACATTCCCCTCTTTTATATACCAGCCTACCCTATATCTAGTAATTACTAGAGCATTCGCCAAAGTACAGGATAGTTCTAGAAACGTGGTGTCACGGTGGTCATGTGACTCGCTGACGCAACACTGCCCCCTCCTTAATATTGTTCGTCCCGAACAATAACCACATATGATAAACTAATAACAATAACTTAATTAAAATGTCCAGAATTACAAACACAAAATTACAATTCAACAAAGTCTCTTAATTTTACGGGACGTATCTTCTTCCGTACTGGTCTCCATCTTGTTGGATTCTGCTTCATGTGGGGTTCATCTGGTTCATCAGGAAATGTCCTATCATCGATAACAGTCACATTAGTGGTTGTAACTTCATCAAGAGCTTCACCGTTT
>NW_013745135.1:0-5869 GCF_000517525.1 Limulus polyphemus
TATAACACACTGAAATTTTTTTGTTTCTTTTACAGAAAGATCTCTTCTACACTTATATTATCAAAATTGAACAAAATACAGAAAGCAAGGTAATATCTGAAATACTGAAAAAGAATGATCTTAGTGAACATATAAGATATCTTAATTTATCTGCTACCTGAATATTATACACATTATATCAATCCTTAATTGTGTTGAAATCCTGCATCTTTTATAATTCAATGTAGATTGTAAACTGAAGGTTTATGATGCAAATTAATAGACTATAAGGATGTGTATGTAATTATATTCTAGTTATCTAATAAACTCTAACTCAATAATTATTCACCATCTGCTTTAGTTTTATACTACTCAGTGTTCCAAAACTCGAAGAAAATTCCAGACGTTACTTTATGCTCATCACGCTAACTCAAACCTTCATGTGGTCAACTGACAATTCAAACCTAGCATTTTGTATTATTTAAACTGTTCTAAAACTTGAGGAATTGACAAACAAGTTGCTTTAATCCTCCTTCTCCCAGCTAATATACAATACAAACTTCTAGAAATGGCTATTAAAAACATATCCTATAAAAAATATATTATTTTGTGTGAGAGTGTAACTTCTATTTACTACCACTTGATTCAGTGTGTTATACGTTATGTGTAAACAGATGTTATTTTGTGTGAGAGTGTAACTTCTATTTACTACCACTTGATTGATATTATTAAAATTGTTTTTAGTTGCCAAGAAGTGACAATGTGTTATTGTTGTATTAATGTTACCACAAGAATGCTTAGTAACCAACATGTGATAATGTGTCATTGTTGTAATAATGTCACCACAACAGGACTTATTTACCAAGAAGTTACAATATGTTATTGTACAAATGTGACCACAAGAGTACTTAGTTACCAAGAAATTACAATGTGTTATTGTGGTACTAATGTCACCACAACAAGATTTATTTACCAAGAAGTTACAATGTGTTATTGTTGTACTAATGTTACTACAACAGGATTTAGTTACCAAGAAGTAACAATGTATTATCGTTGTACTAATGTTACTGCAACAAATCTTAGTAACCAAGAAATAACAATGTGTTATTGTTGTATTAATGTTACTACAAGAGTACTTAGTAAGCAAGATGTGACAATCTATTATTATTGTGTAATGTTTCCACAACAGGACTTAGTTACCAAGAAGTAACAATATGTTACTGTTGTAGTAATGTCACCACAACAGTACAACAATAACACATTGTTGTATTAATGTCACCACAACAGGACTTGTTTACCAAGAAGTTACAATGTGTTATTGTTGTATTAATGTCACCACAACAGGACCTAGTTATCAAGAAGTTACAATGTGTTATTGTTGTACTAATGTTACCACAACTATGCTTTGAAATAATAGACTATTAACTCAGATAGGTAATTATTTATATTTCACACACACACACACACACACACACACATATACATATATATATATATAAATGCATTTAAATTAAAGGCCTTTCAGGAATCTGTATTAATATAATAGTACTGTCTGTTGTATTTACATGTAACTACTTCACCAAAATTAGTATGGAAATTTATTTAGTCCATGGGGAGATACATACAAATTTTGAGTTTTGTATTTTGCATTTTTTGCAATTACATATAAGGGAAGCAACTTTTCATGTCCTAAGATAACCTTTCATTAATCATGAATTTACATAACTTTTGTCAGGGGACTGGCACTCCAGCTAGTAATCATTATTACTTTTTTATCATATGAAGAATATAAATGACAGAATGAACACTTAATGAAACAAGCTTCATTCACAGCATACTAATCCTTCCTGTCATATCAAGGATATAAATAACGGAATGACCCCTTATTGAAACCAGCTTAATTCAATGCAGCTCCTTGGTGATATAATAACCTTTTTATCATGTTAAGTGTTTAAATAACAGAATGACCCCTTATTAAATCTGGTTTCCATTCAGAAAAAACAAAACAACAACATACACTTTAAAACTAAAAAGTAACAAATGAAAACGTGTAAATACTAAGTTCTGAATACATATAACATGTTAAAGAAACTACTGGTAAAAGGGAATTGTAAAATACTTTGTGTTTTACAATTTATAAGTTCAAAATACTTTTCTGTTACATAATTATTTATTGTTCAAAGTAAATTTTATTCAAAAATTGTTTAAGATTTAATAACTGCCTCTTCTTAACACAGGTAGTCCTGTTAAAACAATCAGTTATGAAGAAACCATAACTAAAACGTCTGTGAAACCAACCTCTGGACAAACTGAAACTGTTCTTAAGATAGACCATAGTAACAAGGAAGGAGTTATTCAGCTAATACTGACAATGAGCCTTCTAAAAAAGGTATAAATTTCATTTTCTACAAATTTAGTTGAAATCATTTATTTTCTCAGCAAAATGCTATTAATAGTATAGTAGTGCTGAGAAATGAGAAGTGTCATTGTTCTTACATTAAAATTATAAAGACTGTGTTAAATAAAGTGTGAAAAACAGAGACAAAATGTTTAACATTAATAATATCAAAACAATGTTTAGCAAATGTTATTGCATATTGCAACATATGTGTATAGCTATAAAGTAGTAACAATTACTGAAATAATTTTATTAATTATATGTTATATTAATATAACTACAAAGGGTAGAAGCATTAACTAATTATTATTATTATTATATTAATATTATCACAAATGCTATTTATTATGAATCAGTAATAAACAGTTACAAACTGTTAATGTTAATAATACACTAACAACGTGTTCAACATTCCTAAACTACATGTTCATTGTTATTGTATATAACATTGTAATTTTGCTTTAAAATAAAGCTTCAAAATTTATCTTAAATTAATTTAGATATTTCCGATATTTTACATAATATGGTGTTGTATTGCCAGGTGTTAGTGATTTATGCTAAATTTAAAACAAACAGTAGAAAAATATGATTAACTTCTAATAGCTTCCCTTGGAGAAATATTATAGTTACAAAGCACAAGTATAAACCAATTGCTTCATACTGGATGCATGGCTCTGGTTGATCTATAACTACATACGTGCTCTAACACCAAACAGATATGTATTTAAAGTTCCCGGCTGAAATTAGTTGATTAGTACCTCTTAATGGTTTTCTTATAAAAACATAATTTTAATACCAACTGTTACTTTTAAACATTAAATATAGCTCAAATAAGAGTGGTTTAACATGTTGAAGCTAGTTGCCTCGATTGCTGCCTTAGTCTCTCCATATCTCTGCACTTCATCAACATCAACTGAACTACAGTCAGCTCCAGTAAAAGGAAGTCCTCTTGCTTTCTCCATCTTCACAGCTTTCCATCAATACAACTATTAAAAATGTAATCCACGCCTTCCAACTTAAAAATAATCAGACTCAAAACATTCTCACGCATGGGGTTGAAAGACAACAATTGTTCCTAAGCATCCCAGTTGGAAAGAGCCACCAATGTTTATGTTGTTCTCTCTTCCTTCAAACTTAATTCCTGCCACATTTAGTTTTTAGTTTAGTTAATTGGTGTTTAGAATATATGTAAAAAGATACATATGAGTTATCTGTCTGTGGCTTTTCCTAATTTTAAACTAATATGCTAGATGGAAGGCAGCTAATAAACAGCCAACTTTTGAGCTGCTCTTATCTGATTAAATACACTCCTGATACCAAAGTGCAGAGCACATTGTTTGGAGGAATGGAACATGACCATGAACCCTCCGAGTTATAGTCCTGGCATGATAAAACTAGGCCATGCCTGTCTTAGCTGACATTGAAATGAACACATGACTCCGGGTAAATCCAAACTAGGCTTAACATTACGTGGCTGATCACAATAACAGCAGTAGTACACAGATACCGATTTGTAAATAACTCAGTCCTGAAGGTAAATAACTGAATTCACTGGTAAAGCTTTGGCATAATGAACAACAATATTTATTTTAAATTTATGATTGTGAAGTTATATACAATGAATTTCAAAATAATGTGATAGACGTTAACAATAAACGTAGTTTAGGAATGTTGAACACGTTATTAGTGTATTATTAACATGAATTTCACAATAGTGTGATAGATAATAACAAACATGTAGTTTAAGAATGTTGAACACGTTGTTAGTGTATTATTAACATGAAATTCACTAAACCTCTGCTATACTCTAGATAAAACACAGTGATAAAGTACATTTCCTAAGGTAAATTAGTTATCATTAACAAAACATAAACAAATATAATTACCTGTTTTATGATCATCATATATCGTTACGTCATCTTTATCTTTCACACACCATTGTGAATAGTCTGTATTTGTAACTGCTATAAATAAATAACCAGTTTTAAAATAAATCAGTAAGTCATAAAGAAAGATAAAAGGTATTAAGATGTAAACATTCTAGAAACATTTATTTTGATATAGTAACAGATATGTATGTTTAAAATGTCCATACAGAGAGATATGAAATAAAAGTATAGTATTAAATCTTTTAAGAAAAAGTGAATTGTTTATTTGAAATTAAAATAACAAAATCCAATAAATCAGTTACTGTAGCAAAATTTTTATACCAAAAGTGAAATATGAAATAAAATCAACATGTAATTAAGATTAATTGGTTGTTTAAACATCAAACTATAATAAAAAAATATGAAGAAAGAGCTATTGGTTAGAACAAACAAAAAAAAGAAATGTTTATAAACATGTTTCTAAGAGCTTACCACAGACACTAATCGTCAATATATCTTGTATGAAAGTAGAAGTCAAAACATGGTGCTCAGCTTACAGAAAAAATCATTCTAACTAATATTGTTAGTTTGAAGCAAAAGTGTGTTACTTTTAGGGAGTTTCTAAAGAACATTTTACTTAGTTTATTTGTTATTAACAGTAACTAGTAAAAAAACTTGATATTTAGTTGTTTTGTTATTAGCAGTAACTAGTAAAGAACATTTTGCTTAATTGATTTGTTATTAGCAGTAATTGGTAAAGAACTTAGTTGATTTGTTATTAGCAGTAACTAGTGAAGAACCTGTCATCTAGTTTATTTGTTATTAGCAGTAACCAGTAAAGAACCTTTTACTTAGTTTATTTGTTATTAGCAGTAACCAGTAAAGAACCTTTTACTTAGTTTATTTGTTATTAGCAGTAACTAATAAAGAACCTGTCATCTAGTTTGTTATTAGCAGTAACTAATAAAGAACCTTTTACTTAGTTTGTTATTAGCAGTAACTAATAAAGAACCTTTTACACAGTTGATTTGTTATTAGAAGTATTAGTAACGCAACTTTTAGTGATCAGCATTAGATAGTAATACACCTATTAATCATTATTCCATTTTTAAGACTGACAACCATGTTAACTTTTTCTTTTTTTATTTACGTCTATTGGGTTGTTCCAAATTTAGATTGAATGGAACACTGTATTCTTGGGTTACTTCCAGTTAAGTTTTCGTCGCAACCTCTGGTATTCTTTAGGTTGTGGAAGAGTCTGTTCTTCCTTTTTTTCTTTCTTGAAGAACTATCTTTTCTCTTGCTTTATTAATAAAAGTGAAGTTTATAAACATCCTTTTCTTTGGAAATATAAATCTGAAGCCCTTCATTCTTTTACAATCAGAAAGTTACCTTCTTTGACAAATTTTTAGTCGTGATAAAATAACTACAGTTTGCTTGTTTTAATAGATACAAAAAGAGGAGAATCCTGAAATTTATTGTGATTTTTACATCTTTCTTCACGGTCTCCAAGTGTCCTCATTTTCTCTGGAGGCTTGGAAAGCAGACATAGTTAAAGATCACCTCAATAATAAGCTACTTAGAAGTTTGAAACTGAAAGGCAGAACACAACTAGTTTCTTTCT
>NW_013745136.1:0-2527 GCF_000517525.1 Limulus polyphemus
GTGATATTCTTGCCTTTGTGATATACATATCCACCTTTTGTGTGTGTGTGTTCTTCTTTACCTGTGAAGTTTATCAAAACTATTCTGTGATATTCTTGCCTTTGTGATATACATATCCACCTTTTGTGTGTGTGTGTGTGTTCTTCTTTACCTGTGAAGTTTATCACAACTATTCTGTGATATTCTTGCCTTTGTGATATACATATCTACCTTTTGTGTGTGTGTGTGTGTGTTCTTCTTTACCTGTGGGATCTATCAAGGCTATTTTGTGATTTTCTTGCCTTTGTGATATACATATCCACCTTTTTGTGTGTGTTCTTCTTTACCTGTGTGATTTATCAAGGCTATTTTGTGATGTTCTTGCCTTTGTGATATACATATCCACCTTTTGTGTGTGTGTGTTCTTCTTTACCTGTGGGATTTATCAAGGCTATTCTGTGATGTTCTTGCCTTTGTGATATACATATCCACCTTTTCCCCGAGTAGCTAGTTAATACAACAATACGTCACTTTACAATACAACCAAAGTTTCCCGAGTAGCTAGTTAATACAACAATACGTCACTTTACAACACAACCAAAGTTCCCCGAGTAGCTAGTTAATAGAACAATGCGTCACGGTGCACGTGCAATACAATCAAAGTTCGCTGAGTGGAGCTAAGACAAACTGAACCTTAATAGCTCTCACTGTCTTCCATCTTTTCAATCTCAACTGTTTTGTTCACCGGCTGCCTTTTGTGAGCTGAATTGATTTCTCTTTACAAATATTTTTTGTACTGTACAGTACAAGGTCTGGCGAGTTCCATGAAAAAGAGATCCTTAGAATCATAAAGGTAACCTTAGACTCATTCATGCTGTGACTGTGTTAGTGAATATCACTTAAACACCAATAAACGTAACTTAGTAATGATGGAAAGGATGGGTGTAGTGAGGCTTTGTAGTTTTACTGTATTCGAATGTAACCATGTAGTCTTCAAACAAAGGAATCGAATTTGGTTGAGAAACGATGCTACTAGTATATGTTATTTTATCAGAATAACGCCGATAATCGAATGTTAAGCCTTTAAGTCTGTAAGTGACTTTTGTAATCTTGAAGTTTTAACTTTGTTACTTAATAGTTACTAAGAGGACCGAACCGCCAAAATAAGAGCCCGTGAAACCGATACCACCACTCAACGCACGTCGCTATGAAATAATATATATATATATATACCAAGATAATCAGTAAAACCTTAACAGACAAACAAATACAAACCTTACTTCTAATTAAGCCGCACGAACCTTACTCTACGAACAAGAAATGCAATACAACTTGCACAAACGCACAATTGTTTGTACGAAATTTTATTTGAAAGTGTTTCCAAGCTTCCCACGTGTTGTACGCTATAACACACACAAAAACAACACAAAGATATTGAACTAAGAAAGTGACCTCTGTCGGTACAGCCTAACGACGTAGAACGAGACGTGTACACGTATAAAATAAGGTCGATGGTACACAAACATGCAATCTAGCTTAAACTTACACAGGCAAGGGGTGGTGGGCGGTGCCCCCCCGGAAATTGTCGTGACTCTAATTGCCGGAATGGAGGAGGGGAGATATAAAGGTATATTATTGCTCGCTTCATCAACGGTTAGGGTGGGGGCAGTTAAAACCCCATTTTTCTACCATTATTTTGATGGTTCCCATAGAAACGAAGCCTAACAGTGGTGACGTAGACCTGTCATAATGATGCCAAATTACGTCGGGACACGTGCAGGGTGAAGAGAGGAAAAGGGAAATGATCCTATATTTCGACAATGTTATGGAATCAAAAACGTTTTCACGAACATGAAAGTAAAGTGATAACAAAAACAAATTACGAACAGTTGCCCACTGAGTACATTTATATAAACTCTAGCATTTTAAAATATTAAAACTCGTAACAACAAAATAGGAAAATACCAGAAAGCCGAGTTTAATTATTCTGATTGTATTTTGTTTGTACATAAAATTATAAACATTATTTTGAAATGAGAGGATTTTGGTGAAATACAATCTACCCTTCTGTCTGCGCACCCTCAGTTCCAACCTCCCCCCCCCCTCTTAAAGGAAATAGTATGGTCCTCTATGGTCACACACATAACAAATGTTTACTGTTCTACTTTACCCAAGAGGTACAAACTGAAGTCATCAGTAAGCGAAATATGCAGATATATACAAATACAGACCCATATAAAAACGAAAACATATTCGTAGATGCAAAAACAGATAAGCACGGACACAAAAAAGGTGGATATGTATATCACAAAGGCAAGAACATCACAAAATAGCCTTGATAAATCTCACAGGTAAAGAAGAACACACACAAGTAGCTAGTTAATACAACAATACGTCACTTTACAACACAACCAAAGTTTATTGTAATGTGACGTATTGTTGTATTAACTAGCTACTCGGGGAACTTTGGTTGTATTGTAATGTGACGTATTGTTCTATTAACTAGCTACTCGGGGAACTTTGTATTGTAATGTGACGTATTGTTGTA
>NW_013745137.1:0-3167 GCF_000517525.1 Limulus polyphemus
AGGCCCGAATTTGTTCAAGACGCCCTCTTTTTTTAGTACATAAGCGTGGTAGGGAATGTTTTCGGGGATTGGTGAAGAGAGTTTCGGGTAATTTACCATTCTGTTTCGAGCTAGTGTGTGTTTTCGAGATTGTGAATCGCTGTGATTTATAGCATGTATTATAAAAGTTGTTAAGTTTAACGTGACGAGAAAGGTATTGACTGTGGAATTACTGTGTAATAAAAGTTTGTATCGAGGAAGAATAAATTGGTTTAATCAAGAAAGGACTTGTATCGCTGAAGTTCCTCGGAAAGAATTTCTACCGGAAATTATCAAACAAGCAGATACGTAACATTTGCTTCTATTTAGCTATATCTGAAATATCGTTCTCCATTTGGCAATTATACGAGATTCATGCAGGGAAGATAGCTTGTCACATTCAGGAATATAAAACTTTATTTTCTGTCAGCAAATCAGTTAAAGATCTGGAATTTCCCCGCTTTTGTGATCGAGCATGAATGGACAAAGGCCAAGTGCAAAAGAAGTTTCATGTGCAAACTGGCTTAAGTTTTTATTGCACTTTATAGTATTAAAAGCCATGTTCTCATTTGTTTAACGGAAGTTTCTATAACTTATCTTTTTAGCAGATTTATAATTTTGACAATATTGTAATTCATCTTTCTTAAGATTATTTTCTTAAGATATAACTTTTTGCCGCACTTTAGTTTAACGTTTAGTATCTTTGCTTAACTTTGTTTTATTTTTTATTTTTCGTTTCAACTTTCAGTGTATTGACTCACAATCTGGGGTCTCGGTTTAGAATCGTTAAATAATAGCATACGGTAAATCTACATTTTTATTCTTTAAGTTACGTAACATTTTGAAAGGTGGATGCAATATATATAAAATAGAATGTTCAGTTGTCGAGTTTCCTAAATAATAACCTAATAACTTGAAATACAATGTGCTGGCACGGATTCTACTTTTTATTTATAGATTGCCTAACTGAGAAGACATATGGCGTCTTAACCTTTTAACTTTGTAAAAAGGATAATTTTTCAACAAAGTTCTAAGAGTATATATATATACTCGATAAGATATTGTAATATTGTAATAATCATTGGAGGATGCTTAGAATATATATCTGTGGTTACTAAACTTGTTTGTTTCCCAACCACATGAATTTTTTCTATCTCGGTGAACCACAATTGGATCTATACACTATGTCACTACTTCCTTTCCGTCATTATGAAACCTTCCCCGAGCCACCTGAAACGAAACCTCGGACCATTGATTGTTAATTAACCGCTGCACCACGTGAAAAATTTGGTTTATGGAGCCGTTGCAGTTGTTGCGTCAATATATTTACATTCCTATATGCTGCAAAATCTACCGTTTGTAGCATGTGAATCATGTTAGTTTGAATGCCAATCCCACATAATTAGAGAGCAATCAAAACGTAAATATATATATATATATATACTAGCAAACGAAAAATGCCTTAGGCTTTTGAAAACATAAGCTTCAGTTAACTGAAGTCTGTTTGAAATTATTGAGTAACCCGAGATTTTTAAAGTGGGAAAAAATGAGAAAAATCATGTTGTTTTTTACCTATTCCCATTTTAGTGTACATGAAGCATGTAATGGTTATGTGATATTTCAAACCTTCATAAATAAGTCCCTTTCATTACATACTTGACAAACAAATTTGGATAATTCTAATCAATATTTAAAGCAAGTACAAACTAACATGGACTTTTCCTTTGTCTTTCAATATGTATTTACCCATATATTACACAAGGTGGAGTACCCGTCCATTGGACAGGTGAAATAAAAACTCATTTCTAACAAAGGATAGGAAATTGGGCTTCTATAATATTTTTTCTTCTTAATATACTAATATAATTTTAATGTTTCATTTCTTCCTTATACCTTCCCACATTTCTTGATAAATCAGCATCAAACTTGACACGGTGATATGGGATAACATCATGAAGGGGTTGGGAGTTGGACTCCCCATCTTCTATATAAAGAAACGTCAATATGTGTGTGTATCTGTACCTTATACGTTTCCACATTTCTTGATCAATCACCATATTTGACACTGATACAGAATGGCACGAGAAAGGTCATGAGGGGTTGGACCCCATCTAATTTCATATTGATAGAATTCTTGAAAACAGTATGTCTTTTTTTTTCAGTACTGATACCTTTATGTTTTTTAATTGGCCACGACCAACACAGAAAATAGTCCTTCGCAGGACTTTACTTGATTTGCAGTAGAAACGTAGTATAAGAACTAGTTACTAATTATATTTAGTTACATAAAAATTAATTAATAATTTGATTTAAGTGCTCATATAAGCTCCCAGCATCAACGTTTGCCGCA
The DNA here is from genome assembly GCF_000517525.1 of Limulus polyphemus. Taxonomy (NCBI): domain Eukaryota; kingdom Metazoa; phylum Arthropoda; class Merostomata; order Xiphosura; family Limulidae; genus Limulus; species Limulus polyphemus. The sequence goes on from NW_013745137.1 coordinate 2,369, forward strand.
AGTATTTGATAATTTGCTTAATATCTTACTATAATAGCAGGAAGAATAAACTGACAATTGTTTGTAATTCCATAGGGAACTGAACTTGAGTTGTTGTTTGTACACATGGTTTGTCCTAACAAATATAAATAACGTATCGTCAAAAACATCATTAGCTCTCAGTGGAGATAATGACGACTGATCCGTAGCATTACTTCCAACGTAAAGAAAATTAGACAACAAAGAATAATCTCTCTTACATGTTTGTTTTTGAAACGCAAAGCTTCCCAATGGGCTAGCTATTTGCGTCATGTCAACCGTGGGAAACCATCGTCGAATTTTAACGTTAAAAGCTCTTAAGGTTGTCACTGAACTATCGCGTGACATTCTTGTCTGTAATATCGAATATTTTAATTGAAAGATGATATTTTGCAAACTTAAACAAATTAAAGTTACTTAGTCTCATAAACAATGAAAGATTGCACAGGTTTAGATAAACATGGTTAATTTAATATACAAAGCTAAGTTTGTGTTTCGGTTCGAGTATGGATCTTCTTGATGGAAATGTTATACGTTTTCCACTCCACTCAGTAATACCGATCTGAGGAATGCCTGATTTATGAAACACTTAGTCAATCAAATATAGAAATCAGAAACACCTGAATGCCTTAGTTGTAAAATAATAGAATAAAATATGACCACTTTAATAAACTAACTGTAAAGATGTTTCTCAAGAGAGGTATCCAGATGTTACTGACTTTATTTGTGTTAGGTTGAGTATGTCTGTTATCATTTAAGTGAATGCAGAAGATTTCTTTTG
>NW_013745138.1:0-1855 GCF_000517525.1 Limulus polyphemus
ATCATAAAAATGCCAAAACATTTTTACACTCCAAAATACGGACATATTTCAGTTTTTCGGCTTATAACGTTTATATTCCATGTTCTGTTTATAGTATCCAGTATTATAAAAGAAGATTTTCGTGTTTATGTCACGAGAGCAAATGTCCTACATTCTAAAAAGGTTAAGCCTAAGAATAACTCTCATGAAACTTAGTTGATAATACACAAGAAAGCACCAGGATTGCATGTATGTACACTCTGTAAATCTTGCTTCGCCAATTAAAATTTTATTGATCAAAATTTCTGACGTTTGTAAAAGTTCGAATTAAGCAATGTTAACAAATATGAAAAGCTACATTCTAACTTGTGTTACACTGCCTTCAAGGAATATTGTCACAATGGCTTTTCAATAAAAGTGGGGAATTAGGATATATCGCGAAGTATGAGTGTAATTGATAATCAACTGTGAATTTTCAAACTATTTGAAATTACAATTCTGTATTGTGTTAAGAATAAACTACATAATCTATTATTTAAGAAATAGGCCTATATTTATTTATTTTTCCTTCTGTACTCGTATTGAATCAAAACAGTTTTAGTATTTCCTGGAAAGAAAGCGGTGCTACACACATTATTTTTTTCCACTTGAACAAATTGTGATGAATTATAATTGATCATTTAGTAGTTTGAAAACCCATTTCTCATGCTCAGTGAATGGGTGAATGCGTTATAACCTTATTTTCTTTTAATATGCGATAAAAACCTATTTTTTGTATTTCCACCTTGCCTAATTGTAAGGCTAACTACAATACAAATTATTGGTATTTTAGAAAAATGAAAGTACAATGAATACAAATGCATATTATTAATAGAGTAAATAGTAACTATTTTAGTTCCACAATAACACTTCTAACATAAATTATAAAAATATTTGATGTTAATTTTCTGTCTACCAGTTACTGTGAAATACTTTAGGCATAACAGTAAGACTCAACTGAATACGATTATTTATTACCTACACAGTGAAAATGGGGTCTTCTGCACAGTGACTTATAAATGACTAAAGGAAGGTTTAAAATATTGATTTTTTACACGATTATTGGATCTAAAATAGTGGTAGACTAATTATGAGGAATGCAGAAGAAACAGTTGTCATTGCGTATATTAGACTTGAACAAATACAACTTCACAGTATAAAATAGGATAAGTTTTTTTATTTACCTATACTAGGAACTTGTAGCAAGAAGAATGGTAACGCAAATAATTCAAATTATAATTTCGCTCAAAGTTTATTAAGATGATAGAACAAAATAGGTAAAATTAACAAATATAAAAAGAAAACACCGCTACAACTAGGGTCAAATTAAAAATAATTTATTGAAATATAACAGAAATCTAAAATAAAACTTTCAAACACTTAGAATACAAATTTAATCACTTACAACAACAACAACAAAACAAAACAATTAGTAGACCCATGCCTGGCTAATAATTGCTACGTATTAGAATTTTAAATGGTCTGAAATTGAGTTAACTGATAATTTAAGTTTAGTAGTTAAATCGTACTTTGGATTTAGTAGTTAAGTAAAAGCCGATATACAGTCAGTTTATGATATTTGCCAACAAGATTGATACACACAGTTTTCTTGTTTAACACAAATACGTTTTAATATACACACAACAATACAATTTAGAGTAAGAATTATTACGAACAAAGATTTATAAACAAAAGTTTCACAAACTTACAAACAATATAAAATATTCTTTCCAGTTTGGAACTCCCTTGATATCTTATTGAGCGTTTACGAATTGATATAAGTACTCTTCGCCGGGAAGCAGGCTAGCTTTGTCCTTGGCCACACATTCTAGGTTTT
>NW_013745139.1:0-1253 GCF_000517525.1 Limulus polyphemus
AATTAAAAGGTGGCAACTTTTTCAATATTCCTACATCAATAAACATTGGTTTTTGTGTACTAAAATATTTAATTGAATGTTGATAGAAATCTTATTATTGTAGTAAGGTCAACAAAATCTGAGCAGTATACTAGCTACGTTACAAAATTGTGTTGTTAGCACATCTTTTTTTCAAGTAATTTTAGTTAAATACATAAGTTTTAAGACATGAAGTGATTTGGTGGGTAGTTTTACATGTTATCTGCTAGTAAAGCATTTTAACCTTACAAAACTCGTTTGTTTCTAATCGTATGATTGTTTGTTTTTTGGAATATCTGCGCTAGCCGTCCCTAATTTAGCAGTGTAATACTAGAGGGAAGGCAGCTAATCATCACCACCCACCGCCAACTCTTTTACCAACGAATAGTGGGATAGACCGCCACCACGAAGGGCGAACATGTTTGGTGGTATGCGGATTCGAACCCGCGACCCTCAGATTGTGAGTCGAGCGCCTTATCCACCTGGCCATGCCAGGCACCCTAGTCGTATGAAGTCATGTTAAATGTCATTTCTGTTTTATAAGAATATTTTAATTAGATTTATGATGATTTGATCAGAATATAGTGCCTTTCATTCTTCTTTTGTTTAGGAATATATATTTTAATAGATAAAAACATCATAATACAAAATTTCCTTGTACCCAAGTGTATATACTGTGTTCATGGTGTAACTGCGAATTAAAACAAACAAACAAAAACACGCAAACAACATGTTTATTACTTGTGATTTACTACACTAAATGTCAAGAAAACAGTAGTACAACGATATTGTTTGTCTCTACCTGTTAGTGATGAAAACTAACGTATTCAAGCAACAATATATTAGGTCGTCAAGAAATTAATGTCGCGTTTTGGAACACTTTCATTAACCACATTCAAAAAACGTACATCACGTATAACAGTTAAACGAACCGCCTAAACTTCACGTTAGTGTAGCCTGTATAATGTGTAAAGTTTAATATACTCTTATCCCATATAGTGATAGCACACGACGATACACACATTCGGCATGTAATTTTGTTTCATTACAAGAAGGGAAACAACGCCTCTATGGCCACAAATAATACCAACGAAGTTTATGTAAATTATTTCAATTTATGTTGATATTGATATTGATGTTCTGAAGACGCTTGTTGAGTCTAACTCAAGGCAATACACTCGTGAAATGGCGCTGAATTGCATGTCCCTGATGAAAGAATACGTAAACATCTAAGG
>NW_013745140.1:0-1873 GCF_000517525.1 Limulus polyphemus
GTCATGAAGGTAAAGGGATTTTTGTGTAATAGTTGATCCAAGCCATCCAAGCAGTGTGCTGTTACTAGTGGTAGGGCAAATAGGATTTTAGGTTGTATCTGTACAAATATTGAATACAAGTCTAAAGAGGTTATAATTTCATTGCACAGGTCACTTGTTAGGCCACATTTCAAATATTGTGTTCAGTCTTGGGCTCTTTACTTTAACACGATACTTGCCGTGGCCATTTTGTCTTATTGTGAGGGCAAAATCATTTGTGAATTGAAAAAATGATAGAGAACTTATGTTTTATTGGATTTCAGAATTTATTTTTGTAAATAGTAGCATAACATTCAATTATTTGTACAAAATTGTATTATTTAATGAAGTTTAAAGAGGAATTTAATGAAAAAATTCTAAAATACGTTTTAGACTGTAAATAAGCGCCCTCTAAGAAGAAATTTTTTTTCAAAACTTTTTTTAAGATATTTCCTTTCACCTCAGCACTGGTTCTGCCATCTATGATTGGTATCTAAACCTTTTTCTAGTCTGTTTTCTTTATAAAACTGTGTCTGGGCATGTTAAACCTCAGTTGTATAACTTTTAGCCAATCCTAGTCGAAGGTGTCAATTTCAGTACCAATTATTCCAGTTGCTGTATCTCACATTTGACAAATCATAGGATGATAAGGAAAGCACATGATGAAACGTTGTTCTCTGGATTATACAATATGAATGTGGGTGGTGCTTATTATAGTAACTGCCATTTTATGTAGAGGTTGTATTTAGTACTGGCCAATAGTGCTTTTCTATAAGCGTCAGAAAAGTTGCTTCTGGAAAAAACTGCATGGGATATACGTGACTTTTATTATTTTTATATAGTAGCTTAAGTCATGCAGCATCGTATATCGGTTTATATTAATCATTATATTGAAAAATTAACTCAAAATAGATATATTTTTTAGGAAAGAAGTTGATCCACGATTGTTAGGGTTAAGAGCTATCGAGTGGCGAGTGCAAAGTCTTTACATGAATTAGACTTAGGATTTTGAACTGAAAGAGTTTGTGATTTTTTATATTCTTTTGAATTTAAATTTGTAGTTTTAAGTTCAATAATTTAGCATAATTTTATATTTAGTTCATAATAATAATAATATGATTCAGTATTTAGAATGATAAACTTGTGTGATTTGTACGTAATACTACAAGTACAAGTACCACATAAGGATTTTATATTTTTCCTTCTTACAATCTTTGCTTTGTAGTAAGACCCACACTTCTGTTGTTATTGTGTTAGAATTAAAAGTCTAACTGATATATATAGTTTATTCTGATATTTTGCAAATGGTTCAAACTCAATAGTGACAACAATAAAACCCATATGTTGATTGTGAAACAGGCTAAATACATTCATCTCAATAATACAGGGAAGCTATGACATTCTCACAGTTGGGGTCTAAATACATTGAAGAGCTTAAGTTTCACATTCCAACATAAATCTTGTCTTTAATGAGAAGAATGTGACCAGGACTAATCTTTTAAGTGCTGTAAAGTAATTTTCTTTGTAATTTATGGTGTCTGTATCGCTTGGTAATCTCTTCTAACAGAATGTATCAAGTTACAAGGGGTCAGGCTCAGGCGGTGTTTATTGAAACCACCTGTACTCTAAACTGTTACATACGTTTGTTAGTAGTGGCAATGAGTTTTGTCTCTGTAGTGAAGCAACATACACGGACATATGTTGAAATAAACTTGTTTGAAAGTTCAAAGAAATGATATTCAAGTACCGAAAAGCTTTCTTACTATCATATCTACAGTGACGTTCAAATGCGGCCGCGCTCCGTTGAACTGTACGAGAGTGACCACCAACAGGGGTGAGATAGTTTACGGAAAAC
>NW_013745141.1:0-4802 GCF_000517525.1 Limulus polyphemus
ATATTTGTCGAAATGTTTTGGTTTCAGCATATGTGCTTCTCACTTGTGTTTATGAGCCTTTTCTGAAATTACAAAATTATGTGTACTTTGTTCCTATTGGTTAGTTGCGGTTGTCGATACAGTTGTTGTTGCCTACAATTACTAAAGTAGACGTTTAAAGTTTCAGAAGTTTTAGCGCCATCTTATATCGATAAAGATAATAAGCTTTTTAATGTAAGTAGATCGACAATAGAAAATGAAATTCAAATACATATTTGTATAAGAAAGGTCTAAATGTTTCATTAAAAAATGGATCAACACAGTTACTTGAAATTGAAAAGTGGGCATGACTTCAATACTTTTAGACTATTTTACTTCTTACATAACCTTTGGAATGCTGAAAACAGCTTTAGATTAGTTAAGTGGCTAAATAATCAGATGAAACTACAAACTTCTTAGGACCGTTAATATATAAAACTTAACGATTCCCATAGACTGTAACAACAGCAGGAAAAGTGAAAATACCATGAATATTATAGTTACACTTTGATAGCCTTCTTCAGACTGTAAAGTTTATCTATGTGTGTGGTATCTTATAATTTCCTTCAATTTCAACTTGTGTTAACTATCTTAAAGTCTTGATTTCATGATTTTGTGGTAACAATGTTTCTATGTAAGTAAAATATGTTTCATGTTTTGTGAGGCAAGTATGTTTAGTATTACAGGGTGTCAGAAAAGTCTGGAATCATAGACACTTCAACGAATTTTACTGAATGTGTTCAACATACTGTCCTTGTAATTCGAAACAAGTTTGGAGACGCTACTTCCATTCTCCTTGAACACTACAAAGTATATTCGTGTCATTATCAATGGTCCGAAACTCGTTACGAATTCTTCGTTTCAGATGTTCGGTGTCCCCGACCTTCTCTTTGTACATAAGTGCCTTGAGCAGTCCCCAGAAAAAGAAATCCATGAGAGTCACCTCAGGAGATCTTGGGGCCAATTTCTGGGAATCACGTTTGCCAATCCTGGGAAGGTGTCATTCAACCAAGCTCTGAAATTAAGAAAATCCGCAAATTACCTATGGTTCCAGTCTTTTGAACATCCTGTAGTTACATGGTGTTATATCATATCACTCTTTGATTCAACTCAATTCTCATGTTAATAAATATCCACGAATACACTTCAACATATAGTTTTGAATGGTGCTATATCTATTCGCCTCCACAAGCAATAACAGAGAGGAAGTATTACATTATTTGTCGGGCATATTGATAGATAAAGTATACTACACTGTTAATACAATTAGCTTTATACTTTACACAATGTGTAATATGTCATATCCAAATTTCCATTAGTTGTACATAGATGCATCGCAAGGATAAAAAGGTTCAATGAGACAGAGAAGGAGAAGATAGAAATTAAAGGTATCAAAATATATTAAAGATGTAGGAAGGGTAGTTTCTTCGCAAATTATCAATTTCCAAACTCTCTTAGAATTTTACACCTTGAGATCAATGAAATGTTCTCAAGCTTCTATATCTAATAACTTATTTATATTTTTATAGAATGGAATGTTTAAGATGTGGTTATATATGATATCTAAAATCACCAGCTTAAAAATGAGGATAACACTAGCAATTCATGAAAATTTACAATAGCAACATCTTTGTAGAAAACACATCAAATACCAAAATAAAATTCATTATTAAACACAATAAGCCACAAACTTTCATGTTATCTATCTTGTTTGTGTGTTTGTTGTTAAGCAGAAAACTACACAATGGGCTGTGTGTGTTGTGCTCACATTGTATTTTCATTGTCATCTAGACAAATTAAAAGTTCTTGAAAACATGATTTTGATAAAATGATTAAGAATGCACATTCATATATTCAGACAGCGATTTATTATGGTATCTGTCAGCAACTCAGCCATTGATGAATTGATTACTACCTTGTAACCTGACAACTCTGTCTATTTCAGTGGTTCCGTGTTTGTTATAGATGTGTCAGACGAAAGAAAGCCAATAACTGAATGGTGTGACAACTTAGAAAATCTATTAAGGCAGAAATACTAGCTTCCAACATTTGTGGCTGGTTTAAAACCAATTATAAGTTTATATACCTATAACGCCAGTAGTCTCAAAAATATTTGAAAACATTGCATTTTGAAGTACAATATGGACTTACATAACGTACACAACTTTGTGCACTATTTGAGATTTACTTGGCTACATGATGACAAAGATAAAAATAATGGGTTTTGACTCAAGGGTAGCTCAGTTCGTAAGGGAACATCTGAATAAATTGTTTAAACATTTTCATGTCTAAATTATTATTATTTTTATAAGATGATGGAATACGTTATTCTGTTTTAATCTCTGTTTCCTGACATTAATGACAACTGACGTTGATCACACTTTATAAGAATTATGTCCTGTTATCCATAGTGCCCTTCTTATTTCTCTACTACTAATTGAACTAAATCTGATAGACATAATTATGAATATTGTTTGATTCTTCATGTTCCACTGTAACAAGCTTATGCAAAAAACAAAATGGTAGAGGTAATCTTATACCTCAAAATTTGACACCTTGGTAGTGGAAAATACTGAATGCCAGAGTAGCTATTGCAGCCTTTGCAACCTCGGTCTTCTTCATTTTTTGTCTTTTTCATTTTTTATTCACTGCTATTTAGAAGTTGTTGTTTTTTTTCTTTTTTTTTGGAGGGGGGGGTCTACCTCGGACATGGATAGTTCCTTCGGGTTGTATGGTTAACTATGTCTCTCTTACAACAAAACTTTACTACTGTACTTGCATTGTTCTTCACAACCTTGCTTTATTTAGACACAGAACAAAGTAATTTTGTTACTTGGTCCGAAGCTGCAGTTACTAAAAAGTTATTTTGTAACCTCCAGCTCTTCTGACGTTGGCTCTACGGTTGGCGTTGCTAGGCTGTCAAGCCTCTTATCAATTAGGTCCATTGCCATTACCATGGCAAATGCTGACGCCACTAGTAGAAATTGGAGTATGAAAAGGAAAGGGTGCTAAATAACTGATGATGAAGAAGATATTAGCTTAATACATTATTTGGGGATATTTTCCATTTTGTGGCTTGCCTGGCATTTAAATAAAATAAATAGCAAGTTGAAAATAAGTAATAGCAAACACATACCTTTATAATGAGAAAGGTTCGGCACTTAATCTGTTAGTTTGATAGGTCAAGGGTTCATGTTTCAGCATATAATGCAGACCAGTTGTGACATCTGATGTCTTAATGTCTTACCAAAACTTCAAAACGAATTACAGTACTTCATACATTGATGAAAATGTTGAATCGCTGATGAAAAAGTGTGTCCATGTTAAAAAACCTGTATTGACCTGGCTGGAAATTCTGGAAAGTTAGCATTTCCTAAGGGTCCCTGCTAAGCAGTTACTAAACTACACCTTCTTTAGAACAACCAAAGAAAAAAACGCAACTCATACTCGTGTAAGCTAATCACAGAACCTGGTTGTAGAGGAAATGTGGTTTATGTTAATGTAAATAAAACTGTATACTGTCTTTCCCATATTAAACAATGACTCCATCAGCAATTTCACAAGCTACCAACTGCTCTTACTCCTGACTCTGCAGGTATAGCAATAGCTGAGTTTAAGTTCCTTTTCACTTTATTTGAAGACTTTATATGACCTAATACAGTTGAGTATGAGCCAAAGTACCATGGGTGACATATTTATCCTATTTATTTAATTCAAGGCAATCCCGGATCATTCATCTGTGAAATGTTACCCAAAAGCACATTTATGACTGGAGGACTGTCAAAAAATATTAGGGAGAAATATTCAAATGCCAAGAGAGTTAAATGGTGTAAAACCAAAGAACATAATATTTCAAAGAATATAAATTTCATGTTCATCATAGAAGTAAAAGTACACGCATAGCAGAGCTATTAGGAAATTAATGAGCGTGAGACCACACCCCGACCTAGTTTAAGACAAATACAATCCAAAAGGTGAGAGCTGTAGATAAGAAATAGAACCATTTCACCCAACAAAAAGTATTGTGATAGAACTGGACACACTTCCTCGTAACTCGTTTAGATTATTTGTTGTTTTAAGGCAAAGCCAAACTGGGCTATCTGCTTTGTCTACCATGGGGAACTGAACCCCGAATTTTAACATAGTAATTCCGCAAACTTACTGCTGTCCCACAGGAGTTTTCTTGATACCATTATGAAAATAATAAACAAAATGTGGATTTTCAAGACTCACAGCCAAAGGTATTTGAAATTCTAGACATATCTCAAGACAAATCGGCTGTTTTCATAAGAAAAGAAGCTGTGATCATAATCAAACCATTTCAGTCAAGTCCTATCATGTATCTTGGCACAGCTTCAATGGACAATTGGTTTGCTTAAACGTGGTCATAGATCCTAGATCTATGTATGGCGGAGAGTCTCTGGAACATTTACATTTATATGGTGGTCATAGTGGACAACTTCTCCAATCATCGAGTGAGATGGGAATGGCAGTAGACGCAGCAGTGTGCCACAAAAACTACAACCTAAATTGGCCAAAACTCTTGTAGTATTTAAACATTAGTAATTCCATTGTCTTTATTTATGAATATGGTTCCTATATTGTCCGTATGGCATTCTCAAGACTATGCTGTTCCCAAGAGGATTTAATATGTGCCAAACAAGGCATTAAGAAACTAATAAAACTTTATGTTTTGTTGTGTCAAATATCGTAATTTTCTTCCTTTTATTTTTTCTACTTATTTCATTTTACTTTTCATGTTTTATTTTTATTTTTTGTAATAC